>NW_025421941.1:0-209227 GCF_011764305.1 Mustela putorius furo
ATAGTCACCCAACACCTTGCCAATCTCAACATGCCTCTGTCTCTGCCTAAATCGATATCGATACGATTTGGTGTCAGAAACGCCAGTGATAATTGGGTGGAAAACCCTGTGCAAAATTCCACGTCATGTGCCAACATGTTCTGCAGGGCCACCCCCCTGAGGTGGGTGCCCCTTAGATTTCAGCATGTCAAGGATCACTGGGCCTTGCACAGGATCCTGAGTTGTCCCGGTTCTCGAACCCTGCCAGTAAGCCCACAGTGTGTCCACACCAGCCGCCTCCTGCCTACTCACTCGCCTCCCTGAGGGTAACCCTTGGTGGCACCAGTAGATGGGACCTTGCATGACCCTAGGCCAGGGCCCTGACACTCACGTTGGTTATCAGTCTTCCTAGCTCCAGGGTCCTGTTCCCAATGAATCCACCTGCCAGAAAAAGGAAAATGCTGGCACTTTTTCAGAGCTGATGCAAAAACCCTCAGAGCAAGAGAAAAACTTCATGCCCCCACTGTCAACAGTTCAATGTCCCCAACAGTCAACACCAAACTGGAAGAAAAGTTGGAGCCTTATGCCTGGCCCCAAACCCTCCCTTAACTCGGGCTCTTAGAAAGCTCCCTGGGCAGGGGCCTTTGGGTGGGGCAGGGTCATCTCAGTGCCTTTTCTGGATGGCTGCCGACATGCACTGAGCAAGAAATCGCTCTAGGCCACAGGGGACATTGCAGTCCCAATTGCTGCCGCCAACGCCGGCCAATTCTCATGAGCTTTTCATACCCAAATCAATGGGGGACAGGGCGGCCCTTGGGAACCCGCCCTGTCCCCGTGGCCCTAGAGTGCTTTCTCGCTTGGTGCATGTCTCGGCCATTGGTGGGAAAATGCACTGAGACAACGTGGCCCACCTGGGAGCCCTGGCACAGTGTCCCAGGCAGAGTTGTTTGGAGGGGTTTGGGCCGGGTTGTGTCAGCCTCCAACTTTTCAGCTTGCTATGGCACCGTAGTTTGGGGATTGGCCTCAGTGGGGGCACGAAGGTTTCTCTCACACTGAGGGTTTTCCGAGCTCTGAAAGGCACCATTTCTGGCTCGGTGACAGGTGGACTCGTGGCGTGGGACTCAAGGTTCCCCAGTTGGAGGGCTCGAGGGACAGGACCCTGGAAAAGGAAGACTGAAAAAACCAGGTGAGGATTCAGGCCCGGGACTAGGGGCATCTGCCCAGCACCAGGGAGGGGACCCCTGGAGGCTGAGGAGCAGGAGGCATTGGCCTCGCCTGCACCTGACTCACAGAGGGCTTTTTAGCAGGGTTCGAACTGGGACAAATCGGGATCCCAGGCCAGGCAGGACATGCGTTGCATGAACCAAGTTTGCTGGGGGGTTTCTGGCCAATTCTCACGAGCTTTCTGCCCAAATTGATAAATATTTGGGCAGAAAACTCATGAGAATTGGTCGTTTATTGGGCAGCCCTTTGGACTGCCCTGTCCCCTTGGCTTAGAGCGCTTTCTTGCCTAGGGCATGTCTCTGCCATCTGGAAAACGTGTGGAGACGATGGGGCCCACCCGGGGTCCCAGCGCAGGGGAGCTTTCCTGGAGCAGAGTTGAGGGAGGGGTTGTGGCCAGGCGTCAGCATCTGACTTTTGACCCGGCGTGGTGCCAGAGCTTGGATATGGCCCTGTTGGGTCACAAAGGTTTCTCTCACTCTGAGGCTTTTCCACAGTTCTGAAAGGCATCGTTTCTGCCTGGGTGGCAGGTGGACTTGTGGGGTGTGACTCAGGGATCCCCAATTGGAGAGCTCAAGGGACAGGAACCTGGAAAATGATCCCCCTTTCTCCATATCTTCTCCAACACTTGTTTTTTCCTGTGCTGTTAATTTTGGCCATTCTAACTGGTTTGTAAGGTTGGTATCAAAGTGGTTTTGATTTGAATCTCCCTGATTATATGATGATGACCATTTTTTCATGTGTCTGTTAGCCATTTGTATGTCTTCTTTGGAGGAGTGTCTGTTCCTGTCTACTCATTTTTTGACGAGATTATCTGCTTTTTTTGCCTGTTGAGTGTTGAGTTTGAGGAGTTCTTTATAGATCTTGGATAACAGCCCTTTGTCTGTACTGTCATTTGCAAATATCTTCTCCCATTCTGTGGGTTACTTCTTTGTTTTATTGACTGTTTCCTTTGCTGTGCAGAAGTTTTTGATCTTGATGAAGTCCCAAAAGTTCATTTTTTGCTTTCGTTTCCTTTTTGCATTTTGAGACATGTCTTGAAAGAAGTTGCTGTGGATGATGTCCAATGAAGAGCTACTGCCTATGTTCTCCTCTAGGATTTTGATAGATTCCTGCCTCACATTGAAGTCTATTATTCATTTTGAGTTTATCTTTGTGTATGGTTGTAAGAGGATGGTCAAGCTTCATTCTTGTTTATATAGCTGTGCATTTTTCCCAGTACCATTTATTGAAGAGACTGTCTTTTTTCCACTGGATATTTTTTCCTGTTTCGTCAAAGATTATTTGACGATAGAGTTTTGCATCCATATCTGGGCTCTCTCTCCTGTTTTCCACTGGTCTATATGTCTGTTTTTTGTGCCAGTACCATGCTGTCTTGGTGATCACAGCTTTGTAATAAAGCTTGAAATAAGGCAACGTAATGCCACTTGTTTTGTTTTTCTTTTTGAACATTTCCTTAGCAATTTGGGGATCTTTTCTGGTTCCATACAAATTTTGGGATTGCTTGTTCCAGCACTTTGAAAAAATGCTGGTGGAATTTTGACTGGGATGGAATTGAAAGTTCCATGGAAACCAGGATGGAATTGAAAGCTCTGTGCAGTACAGACATTTTAACAATGTTTATTCTTCCGTTCCATGAGCATAGAATACTTTTCCAACTTTTTGTGTCTTTTTCATTTTTCTTTCATGAGTATTCTTTAGTTCCTCAAGTACAGATGCTTTACCTCTTTGGTTAGGTTAATTCCAAGGTATTTTGTGGCTCTTGGTGCTATAGTAAAGGGAATCAATTCTCTAATTTCACTTTCTGTATTTTCATGGTTAGTGAATAAGAAAGCAAGTTATTTCTGTGCATTGATTTTGTATCTTGCCACATTATTGAATTGTTATATGAGTTCTGGGTAGTTTGGGGGGGTGGAGTCTTTTGGGTATAAAGTATCACAACATCTGCAGAGAGAGAGAGAGTTTGACTTCTTTCCCAAATTGAGTACGTTTTATTTCTTTTTGCTGTCTCTTGTTTCTAGTACTATGTTGAACAGGAGTGGTGAGAGTGAACATCCTTGTCGTCGTGTTCCTGATCTCAAAGGGAAGGCTGTCAGGTTTTTCCCATTGAGGATGATATTTGCTGTGGGTTTTGCATAGCTAGATTTGATGAAGTTGAGGAATGTTCCCTCTGTCCCCCTATACTTTGAAGCATTTTAATCAGGAACAGATGCTGTATTTTGTCAAATTCTTTTTCTTCATCAATTGAGAGGACCATGTGGTTCTCTTCTCTTATTGATTTGTTCTGTCACATTGATTGATTTGTGGATATTGAACCACCCTTGCATCCCAGAGATCAAACTTACCTGGTCATGGCGGATAATCCTTTTAATGTACTGTTGGATCCTATTAGCTAGGATCTTGTTGAGAATCTTGGTGTCCATATTCATTGGGATATTGGTCTGAAATTCTTCTTTTTCATGGGATCTTTGCTTAGTTTGAGGACCAGGTTAATGCTGGCTTCATAGACAGAGATGAGAAGTTTTCATTCTCTATTTGTCTCTTTTTCTATTTATTTTCTTTCTGTTTTCTGTTTATCTAAAGAACCACTTAAGCATTGGCATGGGATCATCATCATGTGAAAGGTCCTACAAATGCTGGTATGGCAAGTTTTTAAACTCATGTTGACTGTACTTCCCCAATGGCCAGTCTTACAGGTAATGCCCAGAAGTCAAGAAAAAGATTGTGAGCAATGAGCATCCACTTGGACCCTGTGCCTTCTCTTGAGGAAAGCCTGGTGATGCTTGGGTCTCAGTTTATTGTATACCAAGTAGCACCTCAATAAACCTGGGGATAAATGTCATCACCACTGGAAAACATGTTCACAGGGTGGTAAATGAACAAAAACCACACTTCAGAATCTCTTTTAATGAGTCAGTAATAACTTCATCTAACAGTAAACCTCACCTCTGAGCAGGCTTTAGATTTCCCTCATGGCATTTGATCAAGCATGAGAAAAGAAAAGGCACCATCATGGTCTTTGTGTGCTGTGTGAGGGAACAGACCTGAGGACTACTATATGATATGAGAAACTGGGCACTGAAGTTTTGGTTCCTTGTTTCCAAAGCCCAAGCACTTTCTCTCACATCTTCACTGCCTGGAAGAGACTATAAATTTCTACTGAGTTTGGCATCAACTATGGCTTTAGTCCTTGCTTGAGAGAGCCTCCTGTGGGGACACATGCCAGGTGCAAGACATCAGACCCAGTCCTTGCTCAGCATTCAAATACTTTGGGCATCCAGTGGGTATTTTCCACACTGATGCTTCACTGTTTCTCCTTCCCTCACTCACAACTCTTTTTTGATTACAGGCAGTTTCAGAGTTAATCCTCCCATAGTCTTCATAGTCTGGAGTTCTGGAGCAGTGTTCCTTGCTGTAGCAGTCAGGCCCTGGGGCAGTCACATCCCACATTCACCTCTGGAAGGAGTTGAGGAAAATTCGCTCCAAATTTCCCCAATTGGGATCTAACATTTCACCTCAGATAATGTTGCCAAAAGTGGAAATGCAGTTCCCCTGTGGGTAATCTGTCTTCTTCAACTGGGCCAGCCATTGTTTCTGTGTGATTATCAGAAGACCCTATTCTTCAGGGATTGAGCATTAAGGTGGGCACCTGGCTTCCTTCCAAAGAGGAAGAAAGAATAGGTTATGTGTTGCAAGTTGGAGGAAGAAAAGGTAAGTGATGGGAGAGGAAAAACACCACCTAGATTTCTGCCAAAATGACCACTTAAAATAGGCTCTTGCTTGCTTATGTGGACCTTTTGAAGAAAACAAACTTAGGTCATCATTTTGAATAAATATAAAGTGAGACAAATTATGATTTAAATTTTCCTTTTTGATCATGTATATGTATGAAATATCTTACATTTGAATGGACTTTGTTTGCCCTGTCAGTGTCAATGTTTCCCTCCACAAAACAAAATCTGAGACAGCTAGACTGATATATATCACTTATTCACTCCAGAAACTCCTAGAAATCCATAAACTCCAGATTATTGTTCCCAAGCTATCAACAGGGAGACTCTAAGGATCATGAGGGTTACCTGGTGGACTCCATGGGTTAATGCAGCACTCAGAGCCAAGGACTGGACCTTATGAAGAAAAAGATTCCTGAGAGCAGAAGGAAGACACCAGGCACATCAGACCATGAGATAGATGAAGGGTCTAAGGTTTCAAGATCAGAAGACTCAGTAGAGTTTCCTCACTTCCAGATACTGTTGAGGTAAGAAGGAAATAGCTGCACGAGTAGCAGAAGACTTAAAGCCAGAAACATTTTGGTGATCATGTGCATCTGACTTGGCTGCTTGAGGGACAAGTGTGGAAGGAATTTGCACAGATCACCTTATGGCTCATTGGATACAGTGACACAGCAATAGCCAGGACATGCTCCCTGATCAGCAAGTATACAGGTTGGGAACCTGTGCTTGTGAGAGCATTCTGCTAAGTAGTTAGTAAGTTCCTGTGACCCAGGCATGTTTATAGGGGGCAGCTCAGGACATAGCTTTGGGGCCGTGCTGACTCATCAAGTCCTGGGTCATTCAAACCACAAACCATCCCAGAGGATGGTGGGCTGGGTCTTGAAAGACTGGGGAGGCAGAGCTGTGGGTACAAGGGGAATAGACTGAGAGCTAACTTGTCAGAATCTGAGTAGAGCTCTGGAGGAAAGTTTACCTGAGCCTTGGTGGCCAGGGCCCTTCACAGTCTACTTCAAAGGAACAGAGACTCTCAGTGCTGGAATGAAACAGCAGAACACATAAAACTATATGCTTTCATTTTGTTTTATTTTTTAAAAGATTTTATTTATATATTTGACAGAGAGAGAGAGACATCGAGCGAGAGAGAGAGAGAGCACAAGCAGGGGGAGTGGGAGA
This sequence comes from Mustela putorius furo, assembly GCF_011764305.1. NCBI lineage: Eukaryota > Metazoa > Chordata > Mammalia > Carnivora > Mustelidae > Mustela > Mustela putorius. The sequence goes on from NW_025421941.1 coordinate 6,108, forward strand.
GGGAGAAGCAGACTCTCCACTGAGCAGGGAGCCCAATGTTGGACTCGATCCTGGGACCCTATGATTATGATTTGAACTGAGGGCAGACGTTTAACGACTGAGCCACACACGCACCCATATACACCTTCATTTTAGAAGAGAGAAGAGAGACTGAGCCACACACGCACCCATATACACCTTCATTTTAGAAGAGAGACTTGGATTCATTCTAATATGTAAGGGAATTGCTGGATGATATGGTTGTTCTATAACCATTTTTAAAGTACTCTCTACCCCCAACGTGGAGCTCAACCTCATGACCCTGACATCAAGTGCCTCACTCTTCTGTGTCAGCCAGGTGCCCCTATTTTGAATTTTTTTTTTTTTTTAGAAAAATTGATAATGTTTTCCATAGTGGCTGCACCCACTTACAGTCCTACCAGCAGAGCCTGTTTACAGTCCCACCAAAAGAGCATAGTTCCCTTTCCTCTAGATCTTGGCAAACCTTCTTGTTCGGTCTACTGGATACTAGTCATTCTGACAGGTGACAGGTGACATCATTTTGGGCTTTGATTTGCATTTCCCTGATGATATGAGTTCTTCAGTATTTTGGATATGAGACATTTAACAATTAGGTAGTTTGCAAATATTTTCTTCTCTTCAGTATGTTGTCTTTTCAGTGTGTTGATGACTGGAGATTTCCTTTGCTGTACAGAGGCTTTTAGTTTGATGCAGTCCCATTTTATTTTTCATTGTAGCTTTTGCTTCTGATGTCAAATCCAAAAATCAGTGTCAAGAGGGAAGTCAAGAAACATTCTTCTAAAAAAATGTGTTAAGGGGGATAAATAAATGGATCTCTGCTGATGCCTCTGTGCCCCATTGTGTTTTAATAGATTCTTGGCTGGCTTAGTTAGCATAGCATCTGACTCTTGATCTCAGAATCTGGAGTTCAAATTTTGTTCATGGAATTTATTATAAAAAATCAGGGGTGTTAATAACATTCTGCCCAATTTTCAGCTACGTATTTCATGGCTGTAGCTGTTTTGTGGAAGTCCTTGACACATTGTGACTTTGTTGTTGTGGATCGGGTGGGATAGACATTCAGTTGCATTGCTTTACTTCAGGCTGCCCAGTGTTTCCAAAGCCACTTTTGGTGGAGACTGTTGCTTCCTTATTTTATATTCTTGGAGATTTTGTTCTAAATTAATTGACTACATATGTGTGGGTTTTTTGCTGGATTTTCTGCTCTGAAAGCATGATGCCTCCAGTTTTGTACTTTCCCCAGATGGCTTTGTCTATTCAGGGCCTTCTGTGGTATCATTCACTTTGTAGGATTATTGGTTTTATTTCTGAAAATGGCATTAGATCTTGATGGTGTTTTCACCAAATATTTAGATTACTTTACATAGTGTGGACCTTTGGATTACGTATATTCTAGGGATCCATTAGAATGGGGTGTCTTCAGACTTAATTCTGGCTTTTTCAAATTCTTTCATTAATGATTTAAGTTTTCAGTATGCAGGTCTTTCACCTCTGGGTGAAAATAATTCCTATGTATCTTATTCTTTTTGAGTGATTATCAATTACAAACTATTATCTTAATTTCTGTTCTTGACAGCACATTATAGATATATATATATATCTATATATATATCTATATATATATAGAGATGAAACTCATTTTTGTATATTAAATCTGTGTCAATAAGTTTAGGACTTGGGACGCCTGGGTGGCTCAGTTGGTTGGACAACTGCCTTTAGCTCAGGTCATGATCCCAGAGTCCCGGGATCGAGTCCCGCATTGGGCTCCCAGCTCCATCTGGAGTCTGCTTCTCCCTCTCACCTTCTCCTTACTCATGCTCTCTCTCACTGTCTCTCTCTCTCAAAATAAATAAAATCTTTAAAAAAATCTTTAAAAAATAAGTTTAGGACTTAATCCATCTATTATTTCTGCAAGGATTTTTGTAAAGTCATTAAGGGTTCAATATATGACATCATCTTCTCCTAATAAGTAAAAAATAAGCTGGGAATATAAGTTGATGTCATCTAACTGGGAAAAGAGGATACAGATATGCTGAGTGATAGTTTTTAATTTTTCTAAAATGACTTATGGTTAATGTAAGCACAGGAATCCATAAATATGGCTTTTTTTTTCTTTCAACTGGATATACAGAGCTTCGGTGTAGACCAGTTATCTCTGTGCCTCTTGGGAAGCATCCACCATTCTCCCTACTTTCTATCCTGAACTCAGGGCCTGACTAGGCTTCTCAGAAAATGTTTCTCGAAATAGTGCACTTTTTTCACAGATTTCCTAGAAGACACCCTCCAAAACATTGAATTTTACAGAAATGTTTGGATCTCTCTGAATCCTTGAAGATGCCCAACATTGACTGTGGCTTGCTTTGCAGACACATCAGGGAACTCCTGCAATGTCTCCTGTGGCCACCAGAGGGGGGAGTGTGCTCTTAACGAGGACACTGCTCCACCTCCACACAAGATACAAATTAACCTCCTTTTCACAATCTCAGCGAATTTCTTTAAAGATAGAATAAATATTATTCTACAAATTCTTGCGGATCTATTGACCAGTCCCTTCTTACACATACAAATACATAAAATTATAAATGACTGAAGGAAGGTCCATGGACCCTGCCCTCAGAGGAGACACAAAATGAACCCCATATGGGTCACAATTTTAATTTAAGAGCTAAAGCTATAAACCTCAGAGAAGAATGCCTAAGAAGAAATATTCCTGACCTTAGCTTTGGCATCTGTTTCTTAAGGACGACACCAGAATCAACAAGTGGAAGGACAGGTGCATGGGTACATTGGTCACTGACAAGAATGTGCCTTCCCTCTGGGCTCCACACGTGCTCCCAGGCACCAGGCAAGAACTGTAGGAGTCATTTCTTTCTACATCCCACTTAGCAGTACCCATTACATTCTCCAATTTAGGGAAGAGGTATGTAGCTTCAGAGCCCTGCTTGGGGTCACCCAGCGACAAAGAGGCTGAGTGGGGGCTAGAAACTGCTGTCTCTCTGCCATTGGACTCTGTGTTCCATCCACAACTCACTCCTGGAACTCAGAGTGCAGAAAGATCCCACAGGCCTGGAGACCTCACTGAATCCAAGGGGCAGCGGTGCCACCTCTGACTGGGCCTTGTCCCGCATCTGTTGTCTGATGATGCTCTGCCTTGGCACTAAGGATTCTCACAGTACCAGCCAGCTTTTGTCTGGGTTGGAGGAGGTTTCTCCCTGGGTACAAAGGCTCATGTAACCTCAGAGTTGAGAAGTCTCTTCTGAAGCATCTGGATGCAACTTTCTCGTGAGGTCAGGCCCATAATGCTGGAAGCCCTGGGTTCAAATCCTGCCTGGGACTCAATGTGGAGCATGGAAAGGGGCAGCAGTTCCTTAAAACCTTCATTTCCTTCTTCATCAAATAGAGACAGTATTTCTACCTTCCTCATGGAAATGTTAGGGGGGATTGACTGACATGATTCATTCTCTCAAAAGATACTGAGTAATCCTTAGCTTTGCCTGTTAAAATTAGCCCACTGGGAGCACAATGCTGTCCTGGGCTCTGGGCTTCTGCCTTACTGTGTCCCTTCAGCCTGCCAGTCCAGGCTCCCCTGACTCAGTTGTCCTTCCAGAAAGCCTTCATCCCCTCCAGTATGGGATCTCACAACACTGGGGCTCATCCATCAGACCCAGGCCAGCCCTGGGACCAGATGTCACCCAGAGCTTGTGTCAGGAACATGGAAAATCCTCATTGTGGAGACTGGCAGGCAGGAGCCCCCTCAGCTGTCACCCGTTTTTGGAAACAAATATTGGGGTGCCTTATGATGGGGCTCTTTCTCCCCCAAAGCAGGGAAATGAGCTGCCCTCAATTCCATCACAACTGTCCCGCTTTTCCCCCACACCGTGTAATCATTGGTACATAGCGTCTTGGGCCTCCTTGGCTGCCTGGGTCCTGCGTCCCAGAGCCTTTTTGTAGTTGGAGTTGAAAGAATTTTATGGGCATCATTTTGGTTTTTGTTGGACCTATTAGTAGGATGAAGCCTGGCCACTCCTTACAAGCCAACACAAAGCCTGTGCCATGGACCAATATGGCAGTGCCCAGCCCATGGCAGCCCTTCCCTTAGTGCTCAGAGTTCTCCTTTCTCACTGAGTCCCACTCACTGGTGTTTCTCTCTTCCCGCAGAGAGAGCCCCAAATGTCCTCTCTCTGAATATGTACCTTCTGTGCCTGGTTAGCTCTGTGTTATGGCAGAGAAGACAGGAATTACTGACGATGACCTCTATTACAGCATCAGATCAAGTGGACTCTCCTTTACCTGACTTTGTGGGAGAAAAGGGGTCTCAGCAGGGAAGCACAGCCCCCTCTCTCAGACAGGCTTAACTTGAGGGATGCCAAGTTTGGGGTTGGAAAGGTCAGAAGGTAACAGCTAGAGGATCCTGAGGGGTGTTGACGAGCTGTGTCCAGTGCCAAAGCCCCTGGTTGAGGCTCTGTCCATCCTGCAGCTTCCATGAGCAGCCAATGTGTTTTGTAAAGGCCTCTCTTGCTCACACAAGTTCAAGTGGTTCTTGCTGTTGCCACTGAAACTACTGGATGAACACTTGTCTGTAACCCACTGACATGCACTGTCCTTAGTGGTTCCTCCCTGAGAGGATGGGGTTTAGCCAGGAAGGACAGGGATCAAGCTGAGAAGAGTGGTCTGGCCTGAACCCCTCTGCTGGCCTGGAGCAGGGTGTGGTTGCTCTAGTTAGAATCTCAGTTACAAAGCACGGGGGGCTGGAGGGGCTGGAGTGTGTCACCAGACAGGGCATGGGTGAGGGTGGTGTGTTCCAGGACACAAGGCAAGGAATCTTGTGGGAGAGGACATATGCGGGGCATTGTGCGCAGGCTCTCCATGCTCTATGGTCACTACCAATACCCCGATGGCATCACTGGTGGCTTGTCCTCCTCATGATTTCAGTTCTCATCTGCAGAACCTGGGATCCTTCCTTTCCAAAGCAATGCTTCTCCTTAATAAAGAGGGCATAGAGGAGCCAGCAGCCAGTACCCCCCAAATGTGGTTAAAGTGTGTTTCAGTATTGGTGTTTATAGGAATAATTTCTAAAGAAACAGAGATTTATAGCACAGACATGCTTATCACTTACATTATGAGAGTCAAATAATTGGAAATGACTTGGTTATTCAATGATAGGGTCTGCTGAGTGCTGTCACTGAGAATGCCCAAGGGGACAGCAGCGACAGTGCCTGTCCACTGTGGGGACATAGGGTAGAACAAGAGCTCAGTCCTGGAAGCTTCCCTGACCCACTCTGACACACACACACACACACACACACACACACACTACACTTACAGGGAAAGGCAGGAAAGAAGGACACTGTGTCTTATGGGCAATTATTTCTTGGTAGAAGGAACGTGCCTTTTTTCATATTTAAATCATTATTTACTAAATAAACATAGTCTGGATAAAACCTAAAGAACCATTTACCTTATTACCTAACTTATTAGCAATAAATGAGAATATTTAAGATATGGGTGAGCCACAGCAGCTAGGATGGTGAGGGCCAGCTCAGGCTCCGAAGACGCAGCAGGTGGCAGAGCAGGTTCTGAGACGACCTCCTGAGGTGGATCAGGACCTTGCTCTGGGGCTGGTGCTGTAGCTCCAAGAAGAGAAAGTATCAGCATGACCGACTTCCCTTTTGTCTTATAATAAAAGAAACTTTTCCCACCACTCAATGTGGTCTGTGTTCAAGACCCAACTTCTGGAAGGTCTCCCCAACTGAAGCCCATGGGGACAGAGATCTGAGACTACTCACTCCACTCGGCCCAACCTGTAGCCCACACTGTCTCCTTCTCAGGCTCACATGAGCCACCCCCAGACCTCCTCACCCCGAGGCTCTGGCTCTGTGGGCTCAAGCTGCTGCAGCTGTGAGAGCACAAGCTGGACACGGCACTCCAGGTCTGAGCCTGGCATATTAAGCCCCAGGAGTGCTAGCAGCATATTCAGGCTGTGTAATTCTGGAGGCTGGAAAAGATCCCCAAGATATTGTTCTAGCCATGTGCTCAAGATGGAATAGAGTGCCCTAGGGACAGACAGGTAGGCAGAGAAGTCAGAGGACAGGGCACCCATCCTAACCAATATCCCAGGGAACCCCTGTGGGAAACTGGGCCCCTGGGTTTCCAGCTCCTGTCAGAGTCCAGTCCTAGTCCTGGTCCACCTGTGATCTGGCAGTCCTGCCTGAGACAGGCCTGGTCACAGACAGCAGGCTGGCAAAAAGGCACTGTGAGTGGGAGTCCTTGATTAACGGTGTGACCATTTCTGTCCTTAGACCGAGGAGTGTGTCCAGCTCCCCTGATGTCTCCTTGCCCACTTGCCACTTGAATTCAACTGCCGGTGCCGAGGAGGGGTGGTGTCTGGCCTCCTAATTACCCTCACTGCACACGCCACTGCTCTGTGAAGATCCAAACAAGGAGGGAACTAAGGGACTTTGTCTCTAGCCAGGCCTTCCCAGGACCCTCCCAATGCCTCAAACGTTACCTCCTGTACGCATGTGCTGCCTTATTCACTAGGTGCCATGAGCGGGTCTCCTTCCACTGACACTAATATCCCACAGAGTGTGGGATGTCTGCTCCCTTAGCTCTCACTGGGTCTCCTGAAAATCATCTGAGAACCCAGTGTCCAGGTTCCAACAGAATGCTTTGTGATGGTTCCTAAATCCTCAGTTCAGGGTCCCAGAATTGGGGTAGAGAGAGGGCCAGGAGAGGGCAGGGATGAATGACCCTCTTAGGGGTTCAAGATGTCCTCCATTCCCCTATGCTCTCCCACAGTGCCCACATACCAACCACATCTCCCCAGGACAACTTCCCATTTTCCAGAAGAACCTCTCAGACCTTTACCCTAAAGCACGAATAACAGATGTGTGGTTGAAGGTCCAGCAGCCCCTCTAATTTACAGTGCCTTGCTTGCCCGGTGGAGAGGGAAGGCCCTCCTTTATTAGTTAAAGCTCACTCACATGTTCCACTTCTCCGGGGCTCTGCCAACCTCATCATAGCTGGAGAAAATGCACCCATATCTAGAGGAGGCCAGGGGACACAACATGAAATGTCCTGTGGATGCTACATCTCATCATCTGACCCCCTACCACTCTGTAGCCCTGGGGTGCTGCCTGTTCTCTGTAGGGATCCCATTCAGCTCCTAGATAAATGCTTCTACTGAGTGGAGCTTCCTGAATGCTTGATGAATGAAGTGGCCCCAACCAGCCTTCACAGATATGTGAGTGGGCCTGGCCCTTTATTCACACCCACGATCCCCAGATGGAGTCTCAGATCTCCCTTTAAATGGCAAGACAGCCCAGCACAAGACCATAGTGATAGTGAAGGATGAGGCAGAGGCTTCATCGTGAGTAGCAGGATAATGCTGAAATTTCCTGACCACAGGCCCTCTAGGAGACTTTTCCACAGGAGCAGACACCCAGGTGTACTTTCCCTACAAGACCCCACTGAGTCCCTATAATAACTCTGCCCCAAGTAGAAGCAAATTGAGGCTTTGTGAAGTTTGGGGACATGCCAAAGTCTCACAACCAGGCATTGGCCCAATCACACTTGGCAGTTAGGGGCAGGGGTGCTCATCTTGCAAATAAGAGGTCCAGCACATCTTGGCAAAGGCTCAGTATGTACCACATGTAGACATACTTAAGATCTCTTCTTAGGAAGGCAGGCACCAGGTGTTTTACTTCTGTCTCCAGCGTATTGGTCCATAGCATGGAGGTCTCATTTCCCTTCCTGTTTGATCCATTTTTACCATGAAGTGAATCAGAGGAGACATGAGTCAGTCAGTGCTATAGCCACCAGGAGAGCTGGGGATTGGAGGGCAGACTGAACCCCCAGATCTCAGTGACTGTGGCAAGAGGTGGGACAAGAGGGCCCACAGTCCTAAAAAGAATAAGGTGACTCAGTGTTTCATTGGGTTAAATGTAAGGCTCTTGGTTTTGGTCCAAGAGGTCTCCATGTCCTGAGACTGAGCTCCTCATAGGGCTGTGTACATGGGGCAGTGTCTGCTTGAGGATTCTCTCTCTCTCTCTGCTTCTCCCCACTCTCCCCCTGCCTCTCTCTCAAATCCATCAATCGACCAATCAATTAGTAAACCTTTAAGGAAAAAGAAAAAAATGTTCTTGGCATCTATTAAAGGAATTGAAGGAAATGATGTCTGAACTTAATAGTATCTCAGGTCACTTTGTGAGCTGAGTATTGATAGCACCTCTCTGCATGAATAGCATGGGTCCTATGATTTCTGATAAAATATCCCATTCTTGAGACAAGAACACAGAGATGTTTTAGGTGAGAGAGCTTAGAATATTAGGGCATGGAGGATGTAGGATGCAGTACTGTGTGTTGGTGACAGAAGGGGATCACATCAAAGTCCTGCATCAGTAAAGGGCTCAATGGCTGTGATAAATGACTGGCCTTCAAGAATAGGGTGCAGTGCAGTGAGGTCCCTCTTCCTGAATCTGGAGGGGGGTCAAAGATGTGTTCCATCAAAATAAAAGGGCAGAGCAAGAGACATAGTACCGTGGGCCAGAGGTCCCTTTGGATAAAAGTCTCCCAACTCACCATGATCATTTGAAAGATTTGCAGAATTTGGGGAAGGACTGTTGGGCCAATGGGGACACCTGGGAGCATGATTTAGGAAAATTCATAGCACAGTGCAAAAGGAGTCTAGATAAATGGGATGGGACATGGTTGAAAGTCTCTTTAATAAGTCTCTATTCCTATAAATATGTGGACAGTGACTCTGCTTCTATCCAAGGCATGGGCAGGACCATGAGGGCAAGTTTGGGGAAGAGATGGGATGCATATTCATGGGAGTACAGGGCTCGAGGAGCTCAGGCTGGCTTCTAGGAAGTGGGGCCTTTTGTGCTGCATCAGTGCCCTGGGGGTCAGTTCTCCCTAGCACCTGCACTCAGGTGCACTCACCCTGAGCCAGCACTGGATTCTGTTGGCAGTGTGGGGCACCTTCTTGTCCTTCAAGGAGGTAGAGCAGGGGATCTCATCATTCAGCTTCTGCCTCATCTCCTTTGTAGACCTCTACAGAGGCAGTGCCTGGCAGCCAGGCAGGAGGCCTCAGAGCCCTGTCCAGATGGCTTTGTTGGTCTTCAGATCTCGGGAACTCTATTCCAGACACACCACACCCCAGTATGCACACACCTCCACCAAGGAGAGAGAAACGTGGCACAGCTTCAGGGCCTTGGATGTGCTCTGGCACAGGTAACAGTCACCTCAGGAATCCTCTTTCCACCCTGCCCACCATGACATTGGTGTGAACAAGAAGGGATCACCAGGGCATCCACTGTGCTCAACCTCCCCCAGGCCATGGGCGGGAAACCACACATAGCCCTCTTTCCCTAAAACTTAAGAAGAAGTAATGGGGCTGCCCTTGGATGGTTCAGAGAGGTTGGCATCGCCTAGTCTGCTCAGTATTAAGTGCCTTATAGCCCCTCCTGCCAAATTCCCTGAGGCATTGGGGTTGAGGTTTGAGCCAAAGTCCCCCAGCATGTAAGATGCCATTCCCCTGGGGTTTCTGGGAGCCAGAGCCCCGGGAAGTAGGCAAGAAGCAAGAGAACATCTTTCCATATCAGATGTCTCCAGCCAAGTAACTCTGATACTGGACTACACTAGAATGTGATTGCCTGGTTGCAGGGGTACCAAGTTCTGTTGGGGTCTCTGGTCAAGGAAGTGACATCACTGCCTGGGATCCCCTACTGGAGTCCACTCTTTGTTTGGCACCTACAGAAACGGTGCTCTGGTCTGCCATCTCCTCATACCCTTTCTGCATGCAAGGCCACATCTGTAAACAGCGACAACATCACATCCCTCTCCACAGGCCCCCAGGGAAGAGCTGGGTGCAGCCAGGGCCTCAGCTTGGAAACGCACCTGGTTTCAGGCACAACTCTCTATTCGTACCTGTTTTTGACTCTAGATAAGCCAATTTGCCTAACTGTAATAGTCTTCTCTGTAAAATACAGATGATTCTAGCAAGCCCTTCTACCAGATATCCACAGGCATAGGTTGGATAATATCTATGATGTTAGATGAGTAGTGTCATATGTAGGAAATATCTCCAACCAAACTTCCTTCCTCTTACCAACTTCTTTGAATCTGCTTCTAGTCAGATCCCACCCCACAGTCCTGACTGGTTTGTGTGTTTTTGTGTGCACATGCACACTCGCTCCTGTGTGCATGCAAGTGTTCATCAGTGCTCACATTCTGGAGTCCCAGAGATGACAGCCTCACCTACAGAGGGGTGGACAATAGCTTCCCAAGACCTTAGGCTTCTAATTTTCATTGCAAACACTAAAGAAGGGACTGGAGCCCTGGCCCTTTATGGTCAGAATCCACCCTTACCCTAGAGAGACTGCCTGTCCTGTGAGGCAAGCCATTACCTCCTTTCCAAATAGTGTGATGTTGATAGGGGTCCATTCAGTGAGTTGCCATGACCTGGGGTCCTCCTCATACAAGAACATGGAGAGATGTTTCCTATGTAGGACATCAATGATCACACTCAGCCCAATACCATTTCCATGTCTACAGCCACTTCCTTTTAGACAAACTTTTCCAGAGCCCCCAGTGAATAACTAAGTATATCCAGGACTCCACCTTTGAGGAAACTCAAAGAGCTGGGTTCATGCCTAGTAATCCTTCCTACCAGCCTGATTCTGGGCAAGGCATAGATTCTGCAGGGATCATCACCTTCTCCCTGCAGGGGCTCTACTGGTTCCCCAACTCCTCTGTATACATCCTTTTGTACCCCCCCCCCCCCCTGAGTGTGGTCTGAATTTCGTGATTCACTTCCATTCCACAGAACATGGCTACATGACCCAAAGGCCCTGCTGAGATTTATTTTTAAAAGCCCAGTGCCTAGCCCCATGTTGACTCTGACACATGTTCTCTCTCAGATCCTCACACTGGAGTACAAGCACTTGGGTTGAACCATGACACAGACATATGCATGTGGCCAACACTGTGGGTCAACAACAGAGAGAACTCAGGTCTTTGAGATGGGCTGGATCTGGCCAGTGCCCCTAAGTGAGTCAAGTTCTCAGTGAAGCAGGTCCTCTCTTGGTGTTGTCAAAAGCCCCAACCACCTGAGCACTGCTGGTTACTGACCCCCTGAGACCGAAAGACAGTGTTTGTGGGTTCAGCCACTGAGTGTGGGGAAATATGGTCACACAGCACTGGGAGAAGTGCACTGATACTGTGAAACTGCCCTGGGCTGTGGCCCTCCTACCCTCCATCTCTACTCTCTTCCTCAGCTTCCACCCTGGCCTCCTTTCTAACCTCCACTCTGGGAACATCAAATTCTGCCTCCAATCCTCTGCTGCATGGTGCCCTCTGCAAGGCTAAATACACTCAGATTCGTGCAGGACTGTCTCCTTCCTTTCCTGCCACAGGAATTCTCAATGTCATCTCAGCATAGCCTTGTCACACCCCTCACCTGGTGGGGCTCAGGACTTAATTGTAGTCCCTTGCTCTTTTCCTATGGAACAATTGCTCTTTTCATTCACATTTTTGTTTCTTGTTTCTCCATCTTCTCCTCTACACCCTGAGCTCGTAGAAGGAGAACCTGGTTGGCTGAAAAGCACGGGCACCATCTGAATGGGCAGTGCCCAGTGGTTGAATGAACGGGAGACAGGATCCATCCCGACACCGACCAGCTCCATTGTTTGAGCTTCATTCATTTTGGCCATGTGTAAATCCTTCTGTTTTCTTTTCTTTTGTTTTTTAAGTTAACTATGCCTGATGTGGGGCTCAAACTCTTAACCCTGAGATCAAGTGTCCTACTGACTGAGGAAGCCAGGTGCCTCTTTGATCATTTTTAAAGGTTTTAGGCTGATAACTATTGAAGTTTACTTGGTGATTTCAACATGTTGTAGGTATATTACATTATGCTAAATTATCAAGTAACTCCCCCAATTTGGTAGCATGCCACAGATTTCCCCCCCCCCATGACAGTGATGAGGGGCCTTTTAGATTAGGAGACTGAAATCCTTTATGTGGTCTTTCAGGAACGCAGAGTCCCTCCACCATGGGCATTCTCACTTCCCTGGGTTGTCATGCACCTCTGATGCCATCAGCACAAGGGGAAAGATAATAAAGCAGGAGGGTGTTTCCAGCCAGGTCTTGAAGGCCTAAATGTACACTTTTATGCTCAATCCTTTATTTATTTTTTTAGGATTTTATTTCTTTATTAGAGGGAAAAGAGCACAAGCAGGATGGGGATGAGCAGAAGGAGGGGAACCAGAGAGATGCTGAGGTGAGGAGAACAGGGTGTTTCTGATATAGACCTTTGGAGGGAACAGCTTAGGCCCCACAGAGCAAGCCTCCATCGACTGGTATTCCAGGAGTAGTGAGTACTCTCAGATCCCTGTGCCCATGTCCTGCCATCAGAGGAGACCTTGCAGGGATTGCTTCATGGACTCAGGGAACACTGAATGGTGGGAAAAGTTTCCTTTATTTAGGAGGGACATGAAAAGTCAGTCATGGTGATGATACTTTTCTCTTCTTGGACCTACAGCAGCAGCCCCAGAAGAAGATCCTGAACCACCTCAGAGCTCCCTCTGGCTCCCTGTGTGGTACCTGTGGCAGCTTCAGAGCTTGAGTGGCGTGGGTGGGAATAAGTTGTGCAGATGATACGGCTGTGGATACAGCAGAGGGGAGGCACCTATCTGGAGATGCCTACTGCAACAAAGTGTGTGATTGAAACACTTAGGAGTCTACTACTGTGGGGGACACTCCTGGCTTAAAAGTGTTCCAGTGGTGAAGCTGGGTGGAATCCCAGGTGTGACAGTATGATCTCAGGATCCTAGGGGTCACAAGAAGAACAGGTGGGGTCCGAATGCTTCAGAGTTTCCAGACATCAGTTGGGGAAAAACGGCTGAAAACCACAAAGCTAGATCCTGGCTTTCTGCTGTGTAGCCCTATACTCTGAATCACAGCATGGTAGGGAGTTCACTTTCCTGAGAGGGGTCCAGCAAAAAACAGAACCATGGCAAGACCTCCAGCACACTGCAGGTATGGTGTGGGTCTGTGCCACAAGAATCCATAGAAATAGGTGTTGGGTCTGACTGGGTGGTTCAGATTTTTTTTTTCCTTCTGTGAGGGCTCACTGAAGGACTGGGGTGCAAATTTTCATTTTCTGGGTAGAAAGCCAGGTGCAGTGATACTCATCTCACCCATTGACACTGCAAGCCCTCAGGGAGTAAAACAGCATCGTATACTGGAATCCAGAGCTGCTTACATGGAGGCCTGTTTTTGCTGCTGAGGAGAGCTGCTTCTGCGCTAGTTGAAGTACACTTGAGGATTGGGGCAAGGGATCCCTTCCATAGAAGACCATCACAAAAAGCTCACTCCTCTTAAGTTTACTGATAATAGAGGGCTGCAAAGCTTCAGAGCTTAGGGAAAACACTAAGTAGCACTCTTTGTATTTTTATTTTGTAGTCGTTATTTATTTTTTTCAGGTTTTTCTTATTTTTCATCTCTTTTTAAATAATTTTTATTAGAGAGAGTGTGGGGGGAGGTGTTGGGAAGACGCAGCGAATCTTCAAACGGACGCCCTGCTGAGCATAGAGTCCAACTCTGGGCAGGATCCCAGAACCCAAAAGTAAAAGACCCGAGATGAAACTCAACAACTGAGGCACCCAGTTGTTCTACCCTCCAAGAATAGTTTTAAATGAGAAGAAATTAAAATTAAATCAATCATAAGTATGTAAGAATTAAAAGGAAGAATAGGAGAAGGAAAAGAAACAAGAACGACATGAGCAGAGGAAGAGTAGTCAAGAAGTATTATGAATTTTACTAAAGTGTGGCATGAGACAAAAGTAGAAAGAAAAAAATTACTTTGTTAGTAGTATCTTTGTGGTATGGCCAAATGTGTTTTGTTTTTATTCTAAACACTTGAAAAAATATCTTTCTATTTTTTTAATTTTTTATTTTTTATAAACATATATTTTTATCCCCAGGGGTACAGGTCTGTGAATCACCAGGTTTACACACTTCACAGCACTCACCAAAGCACATACCCTCCCCAATGTCCATAATCCCACCCCCTTCTCCCAAACCCCCTCCCCCCAGCAACCCTCAGTTTGTTTTGTGAGATTAAGAGTCACTTATGGTTTGACTCCCTCCCAATCCCATCTTGGTTCATTGATTCTTCTCCTACCCACTTAAGCCCCCATGTTGCATCACCACTTCCTCATATCAGGGAGATCATATGATAGTTGTCTTTCTCTGCTTGACTTATTTCGCTAAGCATGATACGCTCTAGTTCCATCCATGTTGTCGCAAATGGCAAGATTTCATTTCTTTTGATGGCTGCATAGTATTCCATTATGTATATATACCACATCTTCTTGATTTCTATTTTTAAAGCATGCATGAATTATTTCAATTTTATCTTTGTCTTTTAATTTTATCTTCTGAAAGAAAAGATGTTATATAATTTACTTTCTCAAATGTCTTAGGACTTCTGGCAGGAATTCTCAACCACACTGCATCACCAAGGGTCTTGGAGGTGATCCTTGACTGTGTTCTCAAACATGAACCAATAAGAGTAAGCATTCCTGCATCGTGTTTCTTTTATTGTCCTTACCACAATAAGTACTTAACTAATTTAGTTATATACATATTAAATGTCTTTTTCTCTCTCACTTGTCAACTCCAAAAGGGCAGTCACCTTTTCTGTTTTATTCACCAATATATAATCAATTGCCTAGCACGATGACACATTAGGTAGGAACTCAATAAATACCTTGGAATAAATAAATATGTAAACCAAGAAAATGAAGTTGTATCAGAGTTTGGAAGTACAACTGAAAATCTATAAATACAAAATAAAATTTGATTTATTGGAGCAAATGGTTGCAAATCTGTCATCACAAAATGGGCCATTAGTGTCCAGATTTTTTTCTTTTTACTACTCTTTCATTACTATTTTTCACTAAGATTTGCTGTTCCCCAAACTGAAAATAGGCGTATCATCTGAGAAAAGAATAATTGTTTTTGACATATTGTAAGCACAGGAACCAACACTAAGGTGAGGCAATTGATGCACCCAGAGCACGCGATGTCAGGAGACATTCACACCTAGGTTTGTACCAGCCTCACCCCTGAACTTTCATGACCCTGCAAGTGAGTGGCCCCTTCAATTTTGTACCCTAGGGGCCTCACTTGTCTCATTCTGGTATCTCTGTTAATTTATATATTATTTATTCTTTCTATAAACTTATCCTTGAAAGAGAAACTAGTGCACCTCCAGGATATTTCAGCTAGCCAACAATAGGGTCATGAATGTCCTTCTTTTCATACACAGATTTCTTTCCATCTCTTGACTGCCTGCCAAACCCACATAACAAAACTTCCAGGTTGGTGACCACTATCTATTTCCTTTCCTCAATCCCATACTGCTAATTGTGACCAAGCTTACTGGCTGCACTAAACATTTTTGTTATCCAGCCTTAGCTGGTGTGTAATGAGACTTGTTACTCTTTTCTTCTTCATCACTTTGTGCAGGCCAGAGATTACAAATGAGGTGTTGGGTGTCAGTGCATAAACACCTTTCTTTGCCTTCAACATACTTAATGTTAACTACTTCCCAACATTTAAAATAAGCAGGAAAGAATGTCCAATGGAAAAAAGACAGCCTTTTCAATAAATGGTGCTGGGAAAATTGGACAGCCACATGCAGAGAAAAATGAAATTGGACCATTCCCTTACACCACACACACAAAAATAGACTCAAAATGGATGAAGGACCTCAATGTACGAAAGGAATCCATCAAAAATCCTTGAGGAGAACACGGGCAGCAACCTCTTCGACCTCTGCTGCAGCAACATCTTCCTAGGAACAACGCAAAAGGCAAGGGAAGCAAGGGAAAAAATGAACTACTGGGATTTCATCAAGATCAAAAGCTTTTGCACAGCAAAGGAAACAGTTAACAAAATCAAAAGACAACTGACAGAATGGGAGAAGATATTTGCAAACGACATATCAGATAAAGGACTAGTGTCCAGAATCTATAAAGAACTTAGCAAACTCAACACCCAAAGAACAAATAATCCAATCAAGAAATGGGCAGAGGACATGAACAGACATTTCTGCAAAGAAGACATCCAGATGGCGAACAGACACATGAAAAAGTGCTCCATATCACTCGGCATCAGGGAAATACAAATCAAAACCACAATGAGATATCACCTCACACCAGTCAGAATGGCTAAAATCAACAAGTCAGGAAATGACAGATGCTGGCGAGGATGCGGAGAAAGGGGAACCCTCCTACACTGTTGGTGGGAATGCAAGCTGGTGCAGCCACTCTGGAAAACAGCATGGAGGTTCCTCAAAATGTTGAAAATAGAACTGCCCTATGACCCAGCAATTGCACTATTGGGTATTTACCCTAAAGATACAAATGTAGTGATCCAAAAGGGCACATGCACCCGAATGTTTTATAGCAGCAATGTCCACAATAGCCAAACTATGGAAAGAACCTAGATGTCCATCAACAGATGAATGGATCAAGAAGATGTGGTATATATACACAATGGAATACTATGCAGCCATCAAAAGAAATGAAATCTTGCCATTCGCAACAACATGGATGGAACTAGAGCGTATCATGCTTAGCGAAATAAGTCAAGCAGAGAAAGACAACTATCATATGATCTCCCTGATATGAGGAAGTGGTGATACAACATGGAGGCTTAAGTGGGTAGAAGAAGAATAAATGAAACAAGATGGGATTGGGAGGGAGACAAACCATAAGTGACTCTTAATCTCACAAAACAAACTGAGGGTTGCGGGGGGGGAGGGGGTTTTGGGGAGAAGGGGGTGGGATTATGGACATTGGGGAGGGTATGTGATTTGGTGAGTGCTGTGAAGTGTGTAAACCTGGTGATTCACAGACCTGTACCCCTGGGGATAAAAATATATGTTTATAAAAAAAAAAAAAATTAAAAAAAAAATAAAATAAAATAAAAAATTATCAATTTTATAGGAAAATTCAGATGTACAAAATCTCAAAAATGAAAAAACACACATTTTAGAAGACTTTCCTTTATTTTTAGAGAAGGAGGGAGAGGATGTGCGTGTGCATGAGTTAGAGGAGGGGCAGTGACAGAGGGAGAGGAACAGAAATCTAAACAGACCCCATGCTGAGCAGGCAGCCCCACATAAGTCTTGATCTCACAACCCTGAGATCATGACCTGAGCCAAAACCAAGAGTTGAATGCTTAATCAACTGAGCCATGCAGGTGCCCCATAAAACACATTTTTTTTTTCTTTTTGTAAAGAAAATCTGACAAGTGTCTTTTAACACATTGCTCCAGTCAGCTGGAGCTTTCTTAACATTCAACTGAAATAAATGCCTTTCTTAGAAGCTGCCAATGGGCTTACCACAGATAAAATGTTTCTTCTCAGTTTTTAGTTATTTCAGATATCTGCATTTTCCAATGATACCTAGCCCTCATATATGAAAACTCTATTGACAGTGGGATGGGGAGATCCCCCCTTTCTAGCAAATGTAAGTTACTGCTCAACTCACTCCAGAAAACACAAGATCCCAAACATTTCCATGTTGTGTTTATATACACAAACTCATTAGGCTAAGAAATGTCCCTTTTGACATTCCAATCACCCATAGCACTGGTATTGTTCTTTTTATTTTATTTTTAATTTTTTTAGAAAAAATACTGTAGTATCAAAAACATACTATGTTATGTGAGTTTCAGGTGTACAATAGAGTGACTTGATAATTCTGTACAATAGAGTGACTTGATAATTCTGTACATTAGTTGATGCTTACTTACCATGATAAACATAGTTATCCACTGCATTGTTACAGTATTATTGAACATATTCCCTATGCTGTACTTTACATTTCTGTAACTTATTTATTTTGTAACTGAAAAAAGTTTACCTTTATCTGTTTTTCCCATTCTCCTACGCATTTTCTCTTTGGCAATCACCAGTTTGTTCTCTGTATTTAAGAGGTTGGTTTTTGTTTGTTTTTCAGATTCCACATATAACTGAAATCATATGGTACTATGATTTTTATAGTACTGTCACTCCTCTTAAACTTCACATGTCTTGTCTTTTAAAATCTGTACCACAGGGGGATGGAGAAAGTACCAAACTTGTATCCCATGTAATGTGTGCGTGCGTGTGTGTGTGTGTGTGTGTGTAGTGTAGTGTACAGGATAGAGAGGTGGATTCTGTGAATAAGAAAGTGTGAAAGTTGGGAGCTTTGGAGTTAAAAGCTGAAATTCCAGAAGTGGATCCCTGGTTCATACCCATCAGAGACCACATGAGCATCACCTTTAAAGGTTCATACTTCTATTGACAGTCTCTTCTAGTCAATGTAGACTTTTCTAACATATACCTTGGAACTCTTCCAGCCTTTCCCCATCCCACTTCCACAAAGTCACTTCCATATTTGCAGGTATTTGTTACAGCAGTTCCCTACTTTCCAATGCCAAAATGTCCATTAGGTTGCTAGGATTATGTTAACAGAATGCCAGCCACCAGACTGGGTGGCTTAAACAAAAGAAATTTATTTTTTCAGAATTCTGGAAGATGGAAGTTCTAAAATTAAGGTATCAGAAGGTTTGGTTTCTCCTGAAGCTTCTCTTCCTGGCTTGGAGACCGGACGTTCTTGCTGTGTCCTCACATGTTCTTTCCCTATGCAGGTCCATCCTTGTTGTTTCTTCCCATTCTTATAAGGACACCTGACTTATTGATTAGGAT
This sequence comes from Mustela putorius furo, assembly GCF_011764305.1. Classification (NCBI taxonomy): domain Eukaryota; kingdom Metazoa; phylum Chordata; class Mammalia; order Carnivora; family Mustelidae; genus Mustela; species Mustela putorius. Next base: position 24,895 of record NW_025421941.1, read on the forward strand.
TGGATTAGGATTTAATTATAATTTAATTTAAGCTACTTAATTATGATTTAATTTAACCTAATTGCTTCTTTAAAGGATTTTTTAAAGATTTTATTTATATATTTGACAAAGAAAGGTCACATTTAGGAAGAAAAACAGGAAGAGAGAGAGGAAAAGCAGGCTACTTGCTGAGCAGAGAGCCAGATGCAGGACTCAATCCCAGGACCCCAAGAAAAAAAAGTGTATGTGTGTGTGTGTGTGTGTGTGTGTGTGTGTGCAGATATAGATAAAGATACAGATATATCTAGATAAATATATTGATACATAGATATAGACAGATATAGATGTAGATATCGATATCACATCTTCTTTATCAATTCATCTGTTGGTAGACAGATATCTAGGTTCTTTCCATAGTTTGGCTATTGTGGACTTCGCTGCTATAAGCATTCGGGTGCACATGCCCCTCCAGATCACTACATTTCTATCATTAGGGTAAATATCCGGTAGTGGGATTGCTGGATCATAGGGTAGCTCTACTTTCAACTTTTTGAGGAAACTCCATACTGTTTTCCAGAGTGGCTGCACTAGCTTGATTTCCCACCAATAGTTTAGGAGGATTCCCCTTTCTCTACATCCTCACCAACACCTATTGTTTCCTGACTGTTTGATTTTAGCCATTCTGACTGGTGTGAGGAGGTATCTCATTGTGGTATTGATTTGGATTTCCCTGGTCCTGAGTGATGTTGAGAACTTTTTCATGTGTCTGTTTTCATGTGTCTGGCCATTTTGGAGGTCTTCTTTGCAGAAATGTCTGTTCATGTCCTCTGCCCATTTCTTGAACGGAATATCTGTTCTTTGGGTGTTGAGTTTAATAAGTTCTTTATAGATTTTGGAAACTAGCCCTTTATCTGATATGTAATTTGCAAATGTCTTTTCCCATTTTGTTGGTTGTCTTTTGGCTTTGTTGACTGCTTCCTTTGCTGTGCAAAAGCTTTGGATCTTGATGAACTCCCAATAGTTCATTTTTGCCCTTGCTTCCCTTGCCTTTGACGATGTTCTAGGAGAAGAAGTAGTTGTGGTTGAGGACAAACAGGTTGCTGCCTGTGTTCTCCTCAAGGATTTTGAGGGATTTTTGTCTCACATTGAGGTCTTTCATCCATTTTGAGTCTATTTTTGTGTGTGGTGTAAGGAAATGGTCCAGTTTCGTTCTTCTGCATGTGGATGTCCAGTTTTCCCAGCACCATTTACTGAAGAGACTCTCTTTTTTCTATTGGACATTCATTCCTGCTTTGTCAAAGATTAGTTGACCATAGACTTGAGAGTCCATTACTGGGCTCTCTACTCTCTTGCATTGATCTGTGTGTGTGTTTTTGTGCCCGTACCATACTATCTTGATGATTACAGCTTTGTAATAAAGCTTGAAGTCTGGAATTGTGATGCCGTCATCTTTGGTTTTCTTTTTCAACATTTCTCTGGCTATTTGGGGTCTTTTCTTGTTCCATATAAATTTTAGGATTATTAGTTCCATTTCTTTGAAAAAAGTTGATGGTACTTTCATAGGGATTCCATTAAATGTGTAGATTGCTCTATGTAGCATAGACATTTTCACAATATTTGTTCTTCCAAGCCATGAACATGAAACATTTTTCTATTTCTTTGTGTCTTCCCCAATTTCTTTCATGAGTACTATATAAATGCAGAGTACTCAGTATTTCTGGGTACAGATACTTTGTCTGTTTGGTTCAATTTATTCCGAGGTATCTTATGGTTTTTGGTGCAATTGTAAGTGGGACTGACTCCTTAATTTCTCTTTCTTCCATCTTGTTGGTATACAGAAATGAAACTGATTTCTGTGCATTGCTTTTATATCCTGACATTTTACTGAATTCCTGTATAAGTTCTAGCAGTTTTAGAGTGAAGTCTTCTGGGTTTTCCACATAAATTATCATGTCATCTGCAAAGAATGAGAGACTTCTTCTTTGCTGATTCGGATGCCTTTATTTCTTTTTGTTGGCTGTTTGGTGAGCTAGAACTTCCACGACATGATAAAGTAGAGGAAATGGACATGTGAAACAGGTGTGCAGAAGAAGCAGAGAAGACAAGTTAAGTTTCACATATACTTTGCTGCTTTCCTATTTTTTTTTTTACCTTTTAAAAAAATTTTTAACTTTTTTAATAAACATATGCTGTATTATTAACCCCAGGGGTACAGGTCTGTGAATCACCAAGTTTACACACTTCACAGCACACACCACAGCACATACCCTCCCCAATGTCCATAGCCCAGCCACCCTCTCTCTACCCCTGTCTCCCCAGCAACCCTCAGTTTGTTTTGTGAGATTAAGAGTCTCTTATGGTTTGTCTCCCTCCTGATATCATCTTCTTTCATTTTTTTTTCCTACCCCCTAAACTCCCCATGTTGCATCTCCACTTCCTCATATCAGGGAGATCATTTGATAGTTGTCATTCTCCGATTGACTTATTTTGCTAAGCATAATACCCTCTAGTTCCATCCACATCGTCCCAAATGTCAAGATTTCATTTCTTTTGATGGCTGCATAGTATTCCATTGTATATATACACCACATCTTCTTTATCCATTCATCTGTTGATGGACACCTAGGTTCTTTCCATAGTTTGGCTATTGTGGTCACTGCTGCTATAAACATTCAAGTGCACGTGCCCCCTTTGGATCACTACGTTTGAATCTTTAGGGTAAATATCCAGTAGTGCAATTGCTGGGTGGCAGGGTAGCTCTATTTTCAACTTTTTGAGGAACCTCCATGCTGTTTTCTAAAGTGGTTGCACGAGGTCTGCTTTCCTATGTTTTTAATACCACTACATAAGAATTTTTGATCTTTTAATTGAAAAGCACAGGCAAGGTTTAGTGGTTGTGCTAGAAATAAAAATCTTTATTAGAGAAAAAGGAAGCCCTCCAGGAAGCTGCCCACTTTTGAGGTGCATATCTCATGACAGGACTGACTTGAGTGGAGGAGTGGGGGGAAAGAAAGGGTCATCTTCCACTCCTGTTCCAAGAGACCTGAGACAACCAGCTCCTCCCTCGGGCCTCCCTCTGTTCCTCGTGGAACAGAGTTCCATGTCTGTGGAACTCAGACTGTTCATCTCTGAAAACCTAGAGTCTTCCCCTTCCCTTTGCATTATTTCCCAGTCCAGAGTACCTGATCCTGAAAGCTGACCTGCCTGTCACCCAGGTGAAATGATTCTGTGTGCTGACAGATCACCCCCTCAGCACAGAGCAGCAAAGAGGCCCTAGTACCTTATGCATCTGACCCTTGGGCATTGTAGGGCTCAAGGTCATCTTCCAGGGCCTTACAGGTACCCACACACCCACCCTGCTGAGCCCCTCTTCCATCCATCACTGTGACACCTGTGGATTCCTGCTAGTTCTGTAGATTCAATCACTGCTCAATAGAGCAGCCAGCCTGGGCCTTGGAGGGGCTGGAGATTACCCATTTCCAGGGGCTTCCATCAGCCATGAGGCCAAGAAGAGTGCTGCCTCTTGGCTCCCCCATGAACACTCCTCTCTCCCAAGTCAGCTCATGTAGTGCCAGTTATTTCCTTCCTGAATTGTGTGGACTTGGAATGCATTTTGTTGAATAACCATTACACTTAATGTTGGAAGTTTACTATTTTTAAAATGTAAAATCAATTAATTAACATAAGATGTCTATATTAAGCAATATTAAATTCCAGCTGTTTTAAAAATATGTTTACATAAAATAAAAGCATTCTGATCCAAGAAAGCTCTTAGATTATTATGGAACAATTACCCTAGGGACTGCCACTGAGGTCATTCTTCCTCTCACAGAACCTTAGTGATGCAGAGTCATCATAGATTGCCTGTTAACCACCTGTCCTTACATTCTTTCAAGGCATTTCTTATCCTATGTTTGGTCATCCCTCTTCAAGGGGTCATGGGAGAAATATAGCCTGAGTTCTTGCATAATGACTTGAATGCCAAGGGACTTTTTATTCTGTATAAATCAGTTTTTCTAGCTATAAAATCCATGGTTCACAGTGTCTTCCCTTCAGTGTCTTTCAATACATTACTCCATTTTTTCTTGTGGTACAAAATACAGCATTCAGAAATGTGGATTACATTCTCATTTCCTTTCCTTTATATGTCATCTGCTCCTTTTTCCCTAGATGCCCAAGGATTTCCTTTTTTCTTTACATTTTAATTAAATTTTGCATTTCAATTTAAATTCCATTTTTCTCTCAATGATTTTACTAACCCTTCCATTTGTCATTCTGAGTCAGTGCTCAGGGTACTCTGTTAATAAACAGTTTGAAAGAATTTATTGTGTTTACAAAAAATTCTGTATTATGACTGTTAACGTTTTTGTGTCTTTGCTTTAGTTTTCCCAGAGGCATTCCAGATATTCATTTCCTGTCCATAACTTCACATTTTGATATTTTCTCTCAAATCCTGTAGTCTCTTTTTTTAGTTTCTTTTTTAGCATTTTTCTCTTCTCACTTCCCATTCTCATACAACACTGTCTGCTGCCTTTTTTACTACTTTCCATTTCACTTAGGAAGTAATGTTTCGATACGCTGCTGCTTCTTCCCTGAGGTCTGTACTTTCCTCACTGAGTTTTTCTAACTCTAATTTATGGTGTCATTCAATATCCTGTTTCATTTCCCTAATGCCTTTTTCTTCATTTTGGGGAAAAAAAAGCACATGAAAGTAGATGAAGTTTGTCAGGAATTTATGCCTTCATTTTCTTCAGTGGAGCTATTCTGAAGGTACTCCCCTTTCCTCTTAAAGCCCCTGCCTGCCATAGCACTATTTTTCCATAGCTAAACTTGTTTTTTTTTGTAGAAAGCAGTAGGTTTTTTTTTTTTTTTTTTTTTTTTAGATTTTTTTTCTTGATTTTATTATTTAGAAAGAGCAGTAGGTCTTAGAGCAGACCTCTAGAGCCTCACAGCAGGCTCTCTCAGAGAGCCCGATTGCAGGACTCTCCCTGAAATCATGACCCTCGAAGGCAATGGCTTAACCCACTGAGACAGGCGCCCTCAGTTCTTGGAGATCTTTCACAGAGCTCTGTATCTCCCCTGAAATGCTCAAACCCTGACATTCAGTTTGGGGTCTGCTCTCTCCCTACCCCTCTCATTGGGGTCTGCTCTCTCACTACTTCTACTGCAACTGTCCTTCACCATTTTGGTTCTGTTCTTTAATATAGTGAGCAGCCTATATAACTTAGAAGGGACAACTGCCTTCATCTTCCCAATCTATAGCCACTCTTTTACATGGTTATCTATTTTCAGATTCATTTAACATTAAAGCGATTGTCAAATATGTACATGTGTTTAAATTATTTCATTCTAGAATTTCTTCTAGGCTTATTTTTAATAAGTAACTTATTCTTATACATACTAATTTTTAGTTTTTTTAATTTATTCTAGTTGTGGATTTTCTTTGCTTTTTTTTTAAATTTATTTTTTATTTATTTTCAGCATAGCAGTATTCATTGTTTTTGTACCACACCCAGTACTCCATGCAATCCATGCCCCAATACCCCCACCTGGTTCCCCCAGCCTCCCACCACCCCCCACTTAAAACCCCTCAGATTGTTTTTCAGAGTCCATAGTCTCTCATGGTTCACCTCCCCTTCCAATTTCCCCCAACTCCCTTCTCCTCTCTATTCCCCCATGTCCTCCATGCTATTTGTTATGCTCCTCAAATAAGGGAAACCATATGATAATTGACTCTCTCTGCTTGACTTATTTCACTCAGCATAATCTCCTCTAGTCCCATCCATGTTGCTACAAAAGTTGGGTATTCATCCTGTTTGATGGAGGCATCATAACTACATAGTGTATATGGACCACATCCGTTGAAGGCCAAAATCAGCAAGACAGAAAACAACATGGGTTGGAGGGGATGTGGAGAAAGGGGAACCCTCTTCCACTGTTGGTGGGAATGCAAGTTGGTGCAGCCTCTTTGGAGAACAGTGTGGATATTCCTCAAGAAATTAAAAATAGAACTTCCTTATGACCCCGTAATTGCACTCCTGGGTATTTACCCCAAAGATACAGATGTAGTGAAAAGAAGGGCCATCTGTACCCCAATGTTTATAGCAGCAATGGCCGTGGTTGCCAAACTGTGGAAAGAACCAAGATGCTTTTTCTTTTTTTATATTTAAGTCTTTTGATTTTAGAGTTATCAATTACATTTCATTTATTTTATTTTAAAAGGTAGAGTTGATCAACTAATTTAGTTAATACAATCTTCTCTGCTAGGCTTAAAAAAAAAAAAAAAAAAAAAAAAAAAAAAAAAAAAAAAGAGCGGGGGAAGATCCCAGGACAAAGAAGAAGCTTACGCTCTTAGGCAATCTTCCCTGTCATCCTGAGTCAGCAGGTAGATGCTCCATGATATGGGGAAAGGAGGTGGTAGATTCAGGTCATCTTTGCTTTCTAAATTGAGTATTAGATAATTGCATTACAGGCCAGGGGAAAGACAGGTGGGGTTCTAGTATTTTCATTGCACCACCCAAGGGAGAGCCTCCTCCAGAGTAGGGCCTCAGTGGTAGAAAGCCTCAGTGGTAGAAAGAACCCTATCTCTTGGCCACACTTGCCAGGACCTTCCCCTTGACAACAGGCAGCCAGGGTCAAGGATGAGAAAGACTGTCATCCTGCCTCTCCCAAGAGGATGCTGTAACCCTTGAATTGGGAGACAAAGAGCCCTGTGTCCTTGGCTGCAGCCATCTGGAGTGGACTTTGTTTCATATTGAGCTGGGGATGGGGAATGGAGGAAGAAGGTTGTGATTCAAGTGTCACAGACTCCTACCGTTCTTACTAAGTAGGTTTTCTTGAATACGTTTTCTTCATTTGCTATATGTACATAGGGCCATTTGTGGGCCCTCCCTCTTATTTAAAAAAAAATCATCTTCACCACTTTCACTGGACAGTTGGTCAAGAGACCCATGATGGAAATGATAGTCCTAGCTGTTAGTTTTGAGATCGTTTGTTATTCAGTAAATGAAAGTGAATGTAATTGCAATGAGTAGAGATATTTAAAAACTAACAGACATAAGGAAATGATTAGAGGTCTATGAAAAGTTTGGCATTTACAAAGTCTAAAATCTTTGTCCATTTCTGCTTTCTCTTGTATTTACTGCTTCTTATTTCATGAGCTTTGCTTCCTTTCTTTTTGACCATATGCTGGTTTTTATTCTTGGCAAAACTAACTACAGTAATTTCCTTATACCAAGAATGACTGTACCCTCTTTTAGAGCAGCTCAGCATTTGTGTCTGCCATGAGGCTGGAGCCCTATCAGTCACAGACCACCTCAAACCACATTCATAGCTTGATGCTGGTTGACAGATCCCTAGCTAGTCAGACTGCAAGGGCACATCGGCCTATTCCTTTGCTGTACAACTCCTTCCATGCAGGCTCCTGAGTTTGAAGAGAACAGTGTGTTTTATCTTGTCAGGCTCCTTGGGGTCCCAGAGAAATACGTGCAGAATTCCCCATAAATTTCTTGTGATGGTTAATATTGTATATTGACTTGGTTGATATCATTGTGTCCATATATTTTGTCCAGCATTATTCCCAGATATTTCTGTGAGAGAGTGTTTTTTGGATGTGATTAATACTTGAAACAATGGACTTGGAGTAAAACATAGGACTTTCCATAATGTGGGTGGGCCTCGCCTCATCAGTCAAAGGACTAACTGCCCCTGAGGAATACGGTTATTATCCCAGCAGACCGCTCCAAACTTGAACTGCAATATTTTCTCTTCCTAGGTCTCCAGCCTAAGGACATTTGGACTTTGTGTTAAAATTCCTGTGGGATTTTAACTTATGGAGGTGACTGTGTGATGACACAAAGATGCAAATGGGATTGAGGTATTTTTGTTATTTGCATTTCCCCAGAAAAGGGGGCGTGCCACTTCACACAGGAATCTGGTCAGGAAACAGAAGTGGGAGTGAGGTGAAAGCAGAGCCCAGAGACTTTCCAGGGGTTTCCATGGACAAAGCAAGGCAGAGCAGGGGAAACAGTCTAGGACTGGCCAGTTTGAATAATGTCAAGCATCTTTATGTATAGGGTGGCCTTCAGTTGTCTGACTCCTACCTTTGCTGTGATTTAGAATGAGATAACTATTGGTTTTAGTTTGTGAGAGTGAGATAAAGGAAGTGTTGAGGTAGGGCCTTGGGATTGGTTGGGTTGGATATAAAAGGTATGTAACCAGGTGATTATTATCTCCATGAAGAAGAACAACTTCTCCTGGCTTCCTTACCTTCTCCTTTTCTCCAGAAAGATGTCTCATCACCATAAAAAAACAGAAAACGAAAAAACATGATTAATATAGCCTTGAATTGCAATATTAGCTCTTCCAGGGTCTGAGCCTGCCAGCCCAACTTGCAGATTTTGGATTGCTACTCTCTATAATCATGAGCCAATTCCTTAATATAAAACTCATTCTCTCTCTCTCTCTCTCTCTTTCTCCCTACCTCCCTATAGATATATAGATATAGACATAGATACAGATGCTATATATTTACTTTTAGACACCCAATTGGTTCTCTGGAGAACTCTGACTAATACAGCTACCTTCCTGTGGCCTTTGCAGATGTCTATTGAGGCCAGGAATATCCTTGCAGCAAAAACAACTTTGGGAATCAGATACTCTGATTTTATTTCAAGTGCAGGCTTTCTCAGCATTTGGCCTTCTACATTCTTCCTCTCTTTCTTCCTCTGCAATTCCTTTATATAGACTTTTTTTTTAAGGGTTTTTTTAAAATTGTTGTTTGTTTGTTTGTTTTGTCTTGTGTGTATTTATTTAAATTCTGGTTACTGAAAGTACAGTGTACTATTAGTTCCAGGTGTACAGTAGATTCAACACTTCAATACAACACCCTGTGGTCATCAAACTGATGCCATCTTTAAACCGTCATCTATTGAACTCATGACCCACCTGTCCTCTGGTACCATTGTATAATGGTTTGCTTGTTCTCTGTAATTTTGTTTGCTCTCTATAATTGAGAGTTGGCTTTTAGGTTTGCCCTTCTATGCAAGTTTTTTTTTAATGTTTTAATTTTTTATTTTTTATAAACATATATTTTTATCCCCAGGGGTACAAGTCTGTGAATCACCAGGTTTACACACTTCACAGCACTCACCAAAGCACATACCCTCCCCTATGTCCATAATCCCACCCCCCCTTCTCCCAAAACCCCCCCCCCCCAGCAACCCTGTTTTTTTATTTATTTATTTATTTATTTATTTATTTATTTGTTTGTTTGTTTGTTTTTGCTTAATCTCTATGCTTAATGTGTTTCTCAAACTCACAACCCCAAGATAAAAAGTTGTATACTCCACTAACTGAGCCAGCCAGGTGCCCCATGGAGATTATTTTAATGAATCCTCTTAATTTCTTTTCTTTTTTTAAGTATCAGAGTGTAATCTAGTAATTTCTACCCACCCACCCATAGCAGATACCTCCTGTCTGTCTCTAAAGACACAGTCTCCACCCATCCCACCCATTCTGTCGTGTGGAAGTGGTAGATAGAAAGGTCTGACAGTTATCTATGCTCTCTGGCTGTGAGTTCAGCCAGTGGGGAGCCCCAACGGAAGATCTGAGGAAGGGGTTAGAGTGGCCCCATTTTATTTCCATGAAAACCCTATTTGTGGGGCTTCCTCAGTCAGTTGTGTCTGTCAGCTGCTAATCTCTACTTCTCATTTTCCTTCCACTGTCCATTAGGATTAGCAGTGGTAGGGGAGGTTGGGACAGTGAGGAAGGGGGTGAAAAGGGCATGGGAGACATGACAAAAGCTCTGTTGATGCTCTTTATGCCAGGCTCCTGCACCAGCTTCCACTTCTCTGTATCCCCAACCATATCTCGCTAATTAGATCTTCGGTACAGAAATTGCACAAATGGTCCTACCATAAGTTTGCCAGCTCCAAAGTCAATACTTCTGTTATGTCCACAGAAAGTACCAATTGCACACCTCTTTGATCTGTTTTTATCCTATTATTTACCCTATCTGTGTGCAATCTAATTCAACCATTCTATTTTTCATATGCAATATTTTGACTTGGTTCTTTCCTCTAGTTTAATTGGGTCTTATTGCTACTGATATTTTCCTATATCCAGAAGGATACATTTATTTTGTTTATTAATTTTCTGGAGTCTGTCTACTCCAATAATTCTATTTCAATTGATATTTAACATTCATTCTGTTGGATTTCTTATGTGGTCATCGTACATCCCAGGTGTATAGTAATTCTTGCATGTGTGCTCATATTCCCCATGGGTTAGCAGCTATTCTGTCACTGGTACTGTGCACTGGAGAAGGACAGAAGTCCTGATGAATTCAGAGGGGAGTGAAGGTGATCCCAGAGCAGATGGACTCAGGCACCACAAAGCCAGTCTTCACCTCTCCTCCTTACTGCCACCTGCCACTCCTCTCCTATGGCAAGTGACTCAACTTTAAAGGTCTTAGAATAAATCACAGAGGAAAGACCAAGTCTCTTCAGGTAGTACTCGCCCTGCAAGAGGGGGTTGAATGGAGGCACAGGGGTCACACAGGTGGCTGTTTGGACCTACACACTAGTTGACATGGCCACCCTGCAACATACTGGCACCTGAAAAATATTAGGAAGCATTTGTCACAGAGAGCAGAGTAGTTGAAAAGACTTCTTCAAGCCCATCCTCTTGCTGCCCTACCCTCTTCCCCCAACTACAGGCCACTTCAGGATTGCCTTTAGTTCCACCAGGTTTCCTCAATGACTCTACATTTTCTTCTGACCTCCTCTTCTCACCCACCATTTCTCTGGAGATGTGAGCCAGCAGCCCATGGGGAGCTCCTGATGGCAGGCCTGGTGAAAACCACTGCAGTGGCACTCTCAGCCTGTCCCCCAGGTGGAGACTCACAGGCCCTGTAGACATGCTCTGCACCATGACATCAGTCTTGTTACTTAGGATCTTTCCTTGCCACTGACCAGGGCTACATTTGGGACAGTCAGCCCACACCTCTCATTATACTTCTCACAGGTAGCCAAAGAAAGGGAAACACAGAGGGCCTTGAGGTGCCTGAGAATGGCCTGCATTAGAGGGAAGACCTCTAAGCATCTTGAGGAGATCTGGGTTGGAATTTGTGTTCTACTATTTACTACCCACATGATGTCAGACAAGTTAATTGACCACACTAAGCCTCAGGTTCAGATCTGAAAAAGACATCAGTCCTGGATAATAATACGGAGCATTGACGCTTGCCGTGGGTAACAGAGTACTGGGCTGAGGTGGAGCTGTGCTCTGGAACATCTGCAGAGTGGGCGGGAAATAAATTTGAATCTATGAGTTAGGGCATTCCAACACTTCATGGAGGAACAAGTAGTCACACCACTCCATGCTTCACACAGAAACATACCTATTGACAGACAAAACAGAAGTCTCTATTTGAGAGAAATCCAATACAGAGTTGAGGAATGTGGCTGTTCCAGGGGCAGCAGGTGGCTAGTGCTCCAAATCTGAGCTAAGTGCTGACTCCTACCTCAGGGCTCAGCAACCCAAGGCATGGAGCCCTATAACTGCGTCTACTTGCAGGGAGGGAATTTTTATTTTTTATTTTTTGGCTCACTTCCAGATACTGCTGAGCTGGGAAGGAGTAGCAGAGGCCTTACTCCAGTAAGATGCTGGTGATCATGTGCCTGTGACTTAACCTGTTCTAACCGGCTGGTGAGAGTCTAGTGTGGGACAAGAGTGGAAGGAATTTGCACAGAACACCTGATGGCACATTGAATCAGTAGGTCTGCAGTGGTCGGGGGATGCTCCCTGATCAGCAAGTATTCAGGTTGTTGGCCTTTGGTTGTGAGACCCTGCTGAGCTTTCTGCTAAGTAGTTAATAAGTTTATGTGACCCAGGTATGTTTGTAGGGGGCAGCTCAGGTCATGACTTTGGGCTCAGGGTCAACCAAACCACAAGTTATGTCAGATTCCCAGGGGTGGTAGGCTGGGCCTTGAGAGACTAGGAAAAGACAGAGCTGTGGGGACAAGGGGAATGGACTGAGGACTAAATTATGAAGGTTTGAGTAGAGCTCTGGAGAGAAGCTGACCTGAGAATTTATACCTTAACCTGTGGCCAGGGCCCTTCACAATCTACTTCAAAGGAGCAGAGACACTCAGTGCTGGAATTAAACAGCAGGGCACATCAAACTATACACCTTCATTTAGGAGAGAAGACTTGGCTTCCTTCTAATACATAAGAGGGGGAATGTTGGATGATATGGTCATTCTTTTTTTTAAAGATTTTATTTATTTATTTATTTAAGAGAGAGACAGTGAGAGAGAGCATGCGAGAGGAGAAAGTCAGAGGGAGAAGCACACTCCCCATGGAGCTGGGAGCCCAATGCGGGACTTGATCCTGAGACTCTGGGATCATGACCTGAGCCGAAGGCAGTTGCCTAATCAACTGAGCCATCCAGATGCCCATGATTTGGTCTTTCTATTTCTAATTTTTTCAAAGTATTTTCTACCCCCAATGTGGGGCTCAACCTCTTGAACCTGAGATGAAGAATCACTATTCTAACTGAGCCAGCCAGGTGCTCCATGTGGATTATTTGGGTTTTTTTTTTTTTTTTTGAGAAAACTTGATACTATTCTCCATAGTGGCTGCATACATTTATAGTCCCACCAACAGAGCACAGTTCCCTTTCCTCCACAGTTTGGCCAATGCTTGCTATTTCTGGTCTTCTGGATATTAACCATTCTGACAAGTGTTAGGTGACATCACTTTGGCCTTTCATTTGCATTTCCCTGGTGACGAGTAATGGTAAACATCTCTTCTTGTATTTGTTGGCTCTCTGTTGTGTTTTCTTTGGAAAAATATTCTGAACTCTGCTGATTTTGTAACTGCTATTTGTTTTTGAGTTACTGGGTTGTATGAGTTCTTTAATATTTTGGATATGAAACCTTTGTCAGTTAGGTAGTTTGCAAGTATTTTCCCTTTTCAGTATGTTTTCTTTTTGATGTGTTGATGATTGGACATTTCCTTTGCTGTGCAGAGGCTTTTAGTTTGATGTAGTCCCAGCTGTTTATTTTTTTATTATGCTCTTTGCTTCTGATAGCAAATTACAAATATCAGAGTCAAGAATGATCTCGGGTGCCTGGGTGGCTCAGGTGGTTAAGAAACTTCCTTGAGCTCATCATGATACTGGAGTCCCAGGATCGAGTTCCCTATTGGGCTCCCTGTTCAGTGGGGAGTCTGCTTCTAGCTCTTACCCTCTACCCTCTCATACTTTCTTTCTTTCGCATTATCTCTCTCAAATAAATAAATGCAATATTTAAAAAAAAAAAAGAATGATTTCAAGAAACATTCTTCCAAAAAAATTGGGTTAATAGGGTTAAATGAATAGATCTAACACCTCTGTGCTCCATAGTTTTAAAAGGTTCTTGACTGGTTCAGTCAGCAAAGCATCTATCTCTTAATCTCAGAATCTTGAGTTCAAATTTTGGTCTTGGAGATTATTTTTTTTAAAAAGTGGGGGTGTTAATAACATTCTGTCTGGTTTTCATCTAGGTATTTTATGGGTGTCGCTGTTTTGTTGAAGTCTTTGTCGCATGTTGACTCGGTTGTTGTGAATGGGCTTGAATAGACATTCAGTTGCATTGCTTTACTTGAGGTTTCCCAGTGTTTCCAAAGCCACTTATTGTGGAGACAGCTGCTTCCCTATTTTATATTCTTGGAGCTGTTGTTGGAAATGAATTGACTACATATGTGTCAGTTTCTTCCTGGGATTTGTACTATGTTCCATTCATCTGTGTGTCTGTCTGTATATCAATACTATACCATTTTGATTTCTACAGCTTTGTAATACACATTGAATTCAGAGAGCATGACACCTCCAGTTTTGTTCTTTCTCCAGATGGCTCTGGCTATTCAAGGCCTTCCATGGTATTACTCACTTTGTATGATTGCTATTCTTATTTCTGGAAATGCCATTAAATGCTGATGGGGGTTGAACTGAACGTTTAGGTTGCTTTTTGCAGTGTGTACTTTTGAATTACATATATTCTTGAGATCCATTAGTACGGGATGTCTAAAGACTTCATTCTATATTCTTCAAATTCTTTTTAGGTAGGTAACGTCAAAACAAATAAAATCCTTGCACAGAAATATCCCAAGGAGAAAACCATCAGCCAAGAAACACATGAAAAGGTTCCTAAAATCCTCAGTGATTCCAAAAGAGCAAAGGAAAACACAATATGTTAGTGTGAACCCAGAGGAGGCAGACCCCAAAGAGTGTTGCTTCATCCAACAGATTGAATCATGAAAAACGAATTTAGTCATGGAGTGGGGCACCTGGGTGGCTGCTTTCTGCTGGGGTACTGATGCCAGGGTCTTGGGATCAAGCCCTGCCTGGGGCTCTCTGCTCAACAGGAAGCCTGCTTCTCCCTCTCCCACTTCCACTGCTTGGACTCCCTCTCCACCTGGGCTCCCTCTGTCACTGTCTCTGTCTTTCTGTCAAATGCGTCCATCAATCAAGCAATTCCTTCCATTCAAGAAGTAAAAATCAAATGTTGACGCATGGGGTCCTCATGAACGACAAGAATATGGAGGGTTGTTTGATGATTTTTTTTAAGGTTTTCTTTCTTCCTTTGACAGACAGAGAGTAGAAGGAAAGAGAGAGACAGGCAGAGAGAGAGAGGGGCAAACAGGCTCCCTGCTAAGGAAAGAGCCAGATGCAGGGCAGGGTCGGCAGGCTGGTGCCTAGCCAAGTGCAGCATGAAGCCCTGCAGCAGCTCCAATAGTCCCATGGGGATTTCCTTGCAGGTGTTGCCTGCCCCTCCCCCGCAGGGGGCGCCTGGGCCTCGCCCTTGCCTCCTCCCAGGACTGATTGTGGCCCCGCCCCCACCACCCCACAAGCATGGTCAGAGAGCGCTGGAGGTGTTCCTGGAGGTTTGTGCCAGGCTCTGGAGGCTCAGCTGCTTCCTGTGGCGGTGGTGGCCATGGCTGAGAGAGCCCAGCCCTGGGAGGTCGGGCAGCATCCCGGGCACCTCCCACTGGCCCTGGGCCAGTCACTTTTCTCCCCACCCCTCCCACTCTCAACCATTGTTCATTTCTGTGAAGTGTTTTCCTAGTGTGATTTGGGGCAAGAGCACTCTTGAGTGGGGGAGGGGGCAAGGGCAAGACCCAAAGAGAGACCTAGTGGACTCTGCCCTGAGCCCAGAGCTAGCCTCAGGGCTCAATCTCAAGAGCCTGAGATCACCACCTGAGCCAGAACCAAGAGTTGGGCACTTGACTGAGGGTGCCAACCAGGTGCTCCGCAGCTGTTGTTGACCAGTATCTGGAGATAGGCACCTGCGTGGCTCTGTTAATTCAGCGACTGCCTTGGGTTCAGGTCATGACCCCGGACTGGCAGGATCTCGTCCCTCCTCAGGCTCCCAGCTCCTTGGGGAGTTGGATTCTCCCACTGACCTTCTCCTCTCTCATACTCTCTCTCCACTCATTCTCTCTCAAGGAAAGAAAGACAAGCTTTCCACTAATTAGTCTTGAGCCTTCTTTGATGGGATTGAATGTGGTTGATCTCCATGAGTTTTCTCATCGCATGCAGAACCTTGAGGATAGTCGTGTCTTTCTAAAAGGATCCTTTGTTGATCTGAAATGTCTTCTTTCTCTGTTCATTGATCGGGTGTCTTTCCATTGTCCCTTCTCAAGACCTGGGAAAAGCAGCCTTTGAGGATTCGTTTGGGTAAGCTCTAGCCCTTTTCATCCTTTTTCTTTCCACAAAATCTATACTAGCCTCTGCATCCTTCTATGTAGAGTGTATTTTTCACTGACCTATTGAGGTCTTTTCTTTCAATAGAATTTGAGTCTTTCACTCTGAAGGTCATTGTTGAAATGTTAAAGTTGACGTCTACAACCTCGCTAAGCATATTTTCTTTTTCCCATCTATTCCTTCTTCCCTTTCCCTTTGGAACTGCCTTCCTTTCGATGACCTGAGTCCTTTGGAGGCTACTCTCTGCCTTCTTTTACTGGCGGTCACACAGGCAGTGAGAGATTAGGAGGTAATTCTGACCCTTTTTTTAAATTGTTCTCCTCCTTGTTTAGGGTATCTGTAGAGTCAGCTTTCTTGGAGGGATCATTTCATCCCGCTCTGAACGCATGCTCCTTCACGCGTCTCTACTGAATATTCTGACTTAGCCAGAAGAACTCTTCCTTCCAATGACCTCTAGCCTTGTAGGAGTCTTGGCAACCATCTGGTTCCATTGCCTTGACTCTCTGTTAGAACCTGGAGCATTTTCTTAGACACACACTGCTTCCTCTGGAGCGAGGACTCAAGAGGACTTCAGTGTGTATTTCCAAGAGCTTGTTTTCTACTTGACTTGCTTCTCTCTGGAACCCATGGCCTTTCCATCACTCCAGCCTTCCTGAATTCCAATCTCTCTTTCCTCACAGCAGGGAGATTCCCATCATTTCCCCCACACCACTCCCCGCGTCCATGGGTGTTGTCCTAACACCGGTCCCCCTTTCCCTGCCTCTGGCTCCTGAGCCCCCTCCAACACTGCCCCGCACTGCCAGCAGCCCCCCAAGGCCGTCTGAGGTGCGGGTGGGCCTTGTGGCGTGGAGGCAGAAAGGCTGGGTTGTGGCTGGCCGCCTGTGCAGTAGGCTGCCCTTTTGGGGCCAGGGGCCCATGATGCTGGGGCTGGGGTGGCCAGGGGTCAGGGAGTCAGGGGCGTGAGGGGACCGGGCTCAGGGGCTGAGGCGTTCAGTGACTGTAGGGAGGCCATCACTTTGGCCAGGTCAGGGCGCAGAGCGGTGGCGGTCAAGGGAGAGGGAGGGAGGCCGAAGGGGGAGAGAAAAGAGGAAGGCCAAAGACAAGCGTTTGGGGGCAGAAAAAAAAAGCCTACAGCACCCGGTATTCCCAGGCAGTCTCCCATCCAAGTACTAACCAGGACCGACCCTGCTTAACTTCCGAGATCAGACAGGATCAGGTGTGTTCAGGGTGGTATGGCCATAGACACCTACCCTGGCAGCTGGCCGCCCCAAGAGCCTGCTGTGCGCTTCCCGGGCCCCTGCGCGCGCCATGGCTCCCCATGGCTCCCCACTCCGCCTGCCCTGGGCCCAGCTCCTGCCTCCCAGCCCGCCCACGCCCACCGAGGGGCCCAGAGGCCTGTGGCACCAGGGCCTTGCCAAAGTCCGTCCGGGCACTCTCCCAAACCGGGACTCCCCAGCCCCGCCGCCGCGTGCCTCCCCAGGTGGCAACCGGGTGTGTCGTCGGGGGCGTGCACGCGGTGTGCTCAGTGCCCACCCAGCGCCCGCCCAGCTGGCCACCTGGCCTTCCCTCCTCTCCTCTGCTCTCTTCTCCTCTGCTCTCTTCTGCTCCACTCTCCTCTGCTCTCCTCTGTTCTCTTCTCTCCTTGTTCTGCTCTGCTCTGCTCGGCTCTCTCCTCCTCTCTAACCCGCCTGGCTTCCAGCCCACCGAGGACAGGGACATTGTCACATCCCAGTCCAGAAGCTGCAGCCCCGCCCTTTAAACCCAAGGCAGTCTCCCTGGCTCTGAGCTAGTTTAGGAGAGAGGTGGGCCCTAGTGACAAAAGACGCTCCTGGAGAGGAGTGCTCTACAGAACCGCATCCTGCACCAGGCACTTTGCCTAGCCCTCCAGCCAGCCTGGGAGGCGGTAGCTCGTGGAGGGATGCGTCCTTGACTGGATTCCTCCTCATGGGTTCACACAGCGCACCTCCCAGATGCTATCACACAGGCATCGCACTGGCCGTCCCTCTTTATGAGCTACTTTCGTGGAAACGGCTTTGCTGACAGGAAGGCGTCTTAGCGTTTCTTGCAGAGGGCTCTTGGCATCGGCTTCTTAACCTAAGCTTGGAAGCCAGGGAGGGGGCTTGGTCTTAAGGCCCAGGGGCGACACTGGAGTGAAGATTGGGGAACTTGAAGCAGCGTCTGTCCGCAAGAGGCAGGTGTTGCCAAAGTGTGTGGGACAGCTCGGGGAACGTGTTTGGTGCTTCCTGGTGAGCGCGAAACACGTCTGTGGCGAAGGGGCCTTTTGGCTCTGACAGCAGCAGCGAGAGATGGTGCAGCCACACACATGGGCTCACGCGGGAACACCCGTGTAGTGCACAGTGCGTATGGGGCAAGAGGAAATTGGAAAGCACCTCACCTAGGACGCCGAGGTGTGTGCAGAAGGTTCGTTCAATGAACGCCTGGTTGCCCCAGGAGGGGCAGCACGCTGCCATGCACTCCACTCTTAGGAACAACAGGGCGGGGAAAGCCACCATTCGTCTAGCATCGTTCTGGAAGCCAGAGCCCATGCCCGGTGCCGAAGAGGCCCAGGGCCCAAACCGCTGTGAGAGCCGGTCACCCCGAAACAGCATCCTCCCAGGCAGAAGACAGCAGTGCTCTCCACAGGGTGTGTGGAGGCTTGAGGAACATGCCAGGCCCTTCCCTGGGAGCGAGAAACAAGTCTGCTGAGAGAGCAGCCTTCCCCTCCAGCAACACTGTCGAGGAAAGGTGTGTCTGCAAACACGTTCTTGCCAGAGAACACAGGTGCCTTCGGAAGTGTGTGTGAGGCGACTGGGCACAGTGCAGCCATCTCACCTAGGAGGCCGGTGCTTGCGGCCTGCGCGCACCACGAGAACCATGTTCCAGGGAGACAGACGTGATTTTCAAACGTACTTGAAGAAGCCTCAGCCAAAGGGCCAAAGGGCCCTATGGACGAGCGCTCAGACGCCTTCCTGTCAAGTGTGGTGGGACAGCATTGGCAAGGTGCTATGCCCAGACCTGGTTAATTATATAATAAGGGGTCTGAAGAGTTCCCAAAATGACATGGAATTTGGTAATAGAAAGATGACCTATGAAGAATAAGAAGACACATGTTCCAAGCAGAGTAAAAATTCTAAAAAATCTATACAAAACCAAAAAAACACTTAAATATCCCTCAAACATACAGCTTTCAAGATAGCCACTATGAAATTCTGTTCTGTTCTGATTCCCTTAGGTGATGCCTGCTTTGAAGGTCTTACTGGCTTGTTAAATTGCAATGAAGGCAAATGGTTTCCCCTTTTCACATTGACAGATGACCAATAGCCCCACACCACTATGTTAACAAGCACTACCAACCTCTGTGCTGCTCTACTGCTCCAAACCCCTCTGGGTACCACATTGTGTTGGGGGCAGAGATGAGTCCAGCGAGAAAGTCATCACACCCAAATCATGATGTTGCCAGGATCATCTGGCTGTACTCTGGCAAACACTACATTAAGCTGCTGATAGCAACATAAAGTTCAGCATGGTTGAAGGATCTATATTCTGATTGTCCTCTGGCTCTATGAAAATAGCTCATATGATACTTTGTACATGAGTCTCTTTTTCATATGTAAATATCAGGAGAGAGAGAATCCAATAAATAAACCTTAAAATATTTGAATTACTTGGGCTGTAAAGCTAGACAAGTTTACACTTTGAAGCAGCATGAATTTATATTCTGATACTATTTGTTTTAACAGATAATATTGATATTGGGTTTTCATATCAATATTATAGCACAGAGGAGTGCAGTGTCATATATGAGCACATAATTGTCTACTTAAAGAAGTATGCATTTGCATTTACTAATACCTTGTATGTATGCCATATGCTTGATTTTTTAAAAGAGAAAAACTCTAAATAGCAGAGGCTCTTATTTTTCTCAATAATTCTTGAAAATAATACTTCTAGGCTGATAAATTTGATGAACACAAAACAGTACAGCAGGAAACTTACACACAGTCTCCAAATAGCAGAGGCTCTTATTTTTCTCAATAATTCTTGAAAATAATACTTCTAGGCTGATAAATTTGATGAACACAAAACAGTACAGCAGGAAACTTACACACAGTCTCTAAATAGCAGAGGCTCTTATTTTTCTCAATAATTCTTGAAAATAATACTTCTAGGCTGATAAATTTGATGAACACAAAACAGTACAGCAGGAAACTTACACACAGTCTCTAAATAGCAGAGGCTCTTATTTTTCTCAATAATTCTTGAAAATAATACTTCTAGGCTGATAAATTTGATGAACACAAAACAGTACAGCAGGAAACTTACACACAGTCTAACGCTTGTGTTTCTAAAAGACACTGTTCAATTTATGGCATGTTCCATATGAGAGCCAGGATACACAGAGCCTCCTAAAACAGTCTCTGAGATTTAAAGCCCATACTATTTCTTATGGACTTGGTTTGCCTGCTATTTATAATTTCCATTTATTGCTTCCTTAATAGCCTGGGCATGACCTTATATTTTATAACCTTTTCCTTTTCCTCTTTAGGGCTTTAAATGATTTGCATATATCATCTTTAATTGACACCTCAGTGTGACATCAGCAAAATAGAGAGGATGGATAGCACAATTCACAAAACATTATCCTTGCAACTACATTTCTTTTTTTTTAAATTTTATTTATTTATTTGACAGAGAGAGATCACAAGTAAGCAGAGAGGCAGGCAGAGAGAGAGAGAGAGGAGGAAGCAGGCTCCCTGCTGAGCAGAGAGCTTGATGCGGGACTCGATCCCAAGACCCTGAGATCATGACTTGAGTCAAAGGCAGTAGCTTAACCTACTGAGCCACCCAGGAGCCCCTGCAACTACATTTCTAATATTTTGAAAAACAAATGAGCAGAACACACTTGCTTTTAAGCTTTTCTTGACAATCTTTTCTAGAAGGCTTATCCTAGTACTCGAATTCCAGTATTCAAATCTTGTGCACCAAAACAATAAACAAAGACTTTTCACTTCAACCCCGAATTCAGCAAATTTGGGGAATAGGAATACTTTTCTTCAAGTAAGTTGAGAGTACAGTTTTGAGACTGTACTTGGAATTAATGAGATGGAAGGCAGATATTATCATCATATACTTCTAGAGCTCCTAGGAAACTTAGAGACCACAAGACCAGTCCTCTCAATACTGGTCTGAATCTGAAGCCTGATAGCTTTCTTGGTATCAGAGAGTTTCTAATAGTAGTTGGGACCACTCAGGCATTCCAACTGCAGGTATTATGTGTTTTCTACTACATCAAGCTCTTTTCTTACAAAACCTGATCTAATATAATCAAAGCAGATGTAAAAAAAAATGTATCAACAAACATAAAGATCAATGGGGGGAAATGACACAAAGTGAGAGAGGAATACTGAATGATTAAGATGTTTTATTTTATGAAAATGAGGAAGAAGATGAAGCAGTTTCAGTGATGAGCAGTAACAGATATTAAAGACAACTTATATCACTTAGGTCCCTCATCCTTTATTTTCTTTTCTTCTGATATTAAATCCCCTCGATCAATCCTATCAATATCATTCCATTATATAATTATTATGTAGTCATCCAAATCATACTTGAATCCATTTGGTGATGGAGAATATACTGTTTCAGAGGCATGCATTTCATCTGACTTAACCCAAACCAATTTCCTTTCAAGTTCTTTCCTTGAAGAAAAAATATTTCTAGATTAGAGAGTGAAGTGATGATAACCATTTGACGTTTAGATTTATTTACTCTTTCTATAACAGAAAAAAATGTATCTGAATCTAATATAAACACAAAGAATTTGCTATCTTTTAGGATGAAACGTGCAAAGCCAAAAAGTGAATTAAAATGATATTTTTCAACTTTTCCTCTGTTAAGTATGGCGATTGTATTAGGTACTTTATCAGTTTCCATGATAGCCTTGAGATATATGATTATATATATATATATATATATATATATATATGTATATATATATAATCAAATGATTTAAGAAGTTAATGGCATCAATAGACATTTGGGGCTATAGCTAAGGTTCTTTCCTTGCATTACAATGTCACAAACCTTTAATATCTTTGAACCAAATAATAACTTCTTCAATCTAAAAAAAAATTCAAGAGTCTTATTTACCTTCTAGTAAAGCAGTCATTTAGCATGAACTGTTCAATGGTAAAATAAGATATTCTATAGAAAGTACAGATGGATGGATGATAAGTACTAGCATGAATGAAAAACATCTCAAGGCAAAAATTTAAAAAAAAAAGCCATACATAATAGAAAAAGATGTTTATGGAACACAATCAATGACCTTGTCTTGAATTCTGTGTCTGAAAGAGAAATGTTCTTAGTAGAGACTTCAACTAGAGACCATATTTTGTCTACCATCACTGCTAAACTTTCCATGGATGAGGAGTCATTTAAATTTGAGTAAATCAGATTTCACCCTTTAGTTAATTCTGATCAATACAGTATCATAAATGCAAAGGCTTCAAGTTCTAAGAATACTCTTTGACTATCATTTTTTAATTTTAACTTATCCCAAGTTTATTACTTTCTGTGTCTCAATATGACCACATGCATGTAGATCAGAGATGCCCTTTCCATGTATATGTATGGACATATGTATATGCTATCATACATAACACGTATCATTAATTTACTATACTGTGTAATGTACTACAATGGTTCTTGCTTTAAGGAATAGCAAAGTAACCCAGCATACCTCAAAAGAAGAAATTGAAAGAAAGAAAGCTAAACAGCAATCCCCACCTTAAAAAATAAAAAGATTAAGCAATGGACTGTGTATTTGGAAAAACAAAGGCAATTTAGGAGTATTTTTTACGCCTCAAAATTACAGATAGAGCAAAAACACTCACGATTAACTCCTTTAGCATACTGGAGCCAATTCAGCTTATGGGAGACAATCATTAAATTCTCAGAAATTTGGGGAGCAGGTTATTAAATATAGCCATTATTTAAAAAGTAAATTGAAGCTCACAGTTGAATAATGTATCAAACACAAAAGTGATAGAGACTAAAAATTCATAATTTCCTAATTATTTTGCTACATTTTACTACTATCAATGTACTTGGTGTGGTCTGATTTGATTATTTTACCAGCCCCAAGGAAACACTATACAATCATGTGACACTGAACATCTCTTTCTGACACCTCTTTCACTGCTTTTATTTGGTGCCTTAAAAGCGACCATGATGGGGATTATTACAGCACAGAAATCAATCTAAGCTGCAATGCAAGGTGTTTTATCCCCCTCCATCCCAAAGGCAGCTGCTGCTAAACATTTAAAAGCACACCAGTGATATTCTGAACAGGGATGAATGTAGCTTAGTGGTTCACAACACAGCCTCTGAATCTGATCTTGTCCATTGATATCTCTGTGCTCTTGCACAATTTTCTTAAATAAGTAGTGGCCTAGTCTCTTTATCTGTAAAATGGTTTATAAATCTTTTGAAGCACTTAACACTGTGTCTGGATTGGAACTTTAAGAGACCAGTAAATGCGAACTGTAATCACTATCAACCACAAGATGGAGCAATGATCTACAGAATGGGCCAGCGGGTTTAGTCTTATGTTCAAGAGAACTAGTAAAATAGACAAATTAGGTTTTTTTTCATAATTTATTTAGTTCTTTATATAGAATTGTATGCCTTAGGAGCCAGAGTGTAGGGAGAAATCAATTGCATTCTCTGAAAAAAATACAAAGAAGAGGGTTTTTATACTTGTATAAAAACATATATGCTTTCCTAATATTTATTTTTTTTATTTATAGGGATAATCAGGAAGTGATTAGTTCAAGCAGTGGAACATAAGATGGTAACGTTTAAGGCTTGAGAAAATAACATAAGTTTAAAAAAAACAATAAGGTGGAATAAGTTTTAAATTTGTAGATGGACATCTTCCAAGATGTAAATTTATTACAACTTGAGGCTAGAATGATCATATCATGAACTTTCTCTGATTATACTCTTCTCTTTTTTACCAAGAGATTCCATTTCTGTATTTTAACTTCAGAGTTCTTCTGACTGCCATATGTGAAATACACATTCTTGAGTGTTCTGAATTCCATTTGTTACAAAAAGGCAAAAAAAGAAAAATTGAGCAACAGGATATATATGCTGCAGGCCCTCCACTCTGGACATAAGATAGGACCCTTGAAATCCCTGTAACATGGATTTGTGATGATGCCAGTGAGGTCACCCAGTTCTCTTTGCCTGAAAGCCTCCTACGCAGTCACCCCAGCTTCCCAGTTCTATAGTTTTTGCTTGACAGTGTGAATCCTACTTCTGAATTCAAAGTGGGGAAGTGGGTTAGTAAGTGTAAATTATAAATTCCTCAGTGTAAGGTTAGAGCTAGAGGGGTTTTCTGCAAGTGATTGTAGGAGGCACTGTCTGTAAGGAGATAAAATCAGTCCAGAAGTTCAAGTCATAAATGGGGAAGGCACCAATGCACATCAAATTTGAAAAAATGAAGCATGGCTTTAAAAGGAGAAAATAGTGGAAGAATTTGTGGATAAGACATGAGAGACTAGAAGACTTGCAGAGTATAGGAGTTTTGATGGTTGAGAAACTTGTCCATAAACTTAAAGTTTATCTGCTTCCCAACAGTGGTGGGAGGATGGACAGTACTGCTTAAATGATCTGGACCAAATGTTCTTATTCTCTTTCCTTCTTTTAAGGTCTGTTTCTAAGCAATAAAACTTGGGAGAATTTTTTGATGTATTTCCATGATACTGACTTTCCCACCTGGTGTCTGGAAAATAAGAGTTATCCATTAGATGAGTACTAAGTGAATTTTCACTAAAGTGTAAATGATTCATAACCAAATCCATAGGAATTTATAAAACCAAAAAGAGTGAGAGGTGTTGGAGAAGGTTTAAAGGTCTAAAACCTCATGAAGCTCCCTACTACTGTGGTGGAATCTCAGGTATTCAGAAGCAGGTGGCCAGCATACATTTTGAAATGAAAGATCATGAATTCACCTATTTAGCCAAGAGATGAATGATAAGTCGCTGCACCCTAACTTCATCAAGCCAATATCATTGCTCTCCAGAAAATAACACAATAATGACTATGTCAAACATAGAGATTCTGAGGATACCTGTGTGGCCCCGGTGGTTAAGTGTCTGACTCTTGATTTCAGCTCAGGTCTTGATCTCAGGATGCTGAGTTCAAGCCCCTGCATTGGAGCAGAAAGGAAGGAAGGAAGGGAGAAAGGGAGAATGGGAGACAGGAGGGAGTTAGGGAGGGAGGGGGGTGAAAAAGAAAGAAATCGAGAAAGAAAGAGAAAGAGAGAAAGAAAAAGGAAGGAAAGGAGGGAGGGAGAGGAACAGAAAGAAAGGACATAGGGATTCTGGACCTATTTGACTGTTGTCATCTCTAGATTGGTATTATAATCTCTGTTTAAAAAGATAAATAATGAAATTTTTTTAAAAGATAAGTGATGAAATAATGAGCAGCATTCAAATTTATAGTTATATGCCTTCATGCTCCTTCCACTACACCATGTTACTCATATACTATCAAGAAATAGAAAGGAGAAAGTATATGGAGTATTTTTGCCATAAGCCATAGAGTTTGTTAACATTCTGAGAGTGATCTATATTGAATACCATTAATGTGTACCTGGATCCCAGTAATGTGATTTCAAAGACTTAACTCAGAAGGAAAAAAAAAAACACATTTAAAATTCATGCCAAAAAGTGACAGATCGGTGAATAAAGACTCAGCTAAATGGAAAGGACATGTGAGGACAATATATCTAAGGCTCTGTGATATGATGAGAGAAACTCACTTGAGTTTATTTTGGCCACGAATGATCAATGTAGTTGCTTTTTTTTTTTTTAAGATTTTATTTATTTATTTGACAGACAGAGATCACAAGTAGGCATAGAGGCAGGCAGAGAGAGACGTGGAGTCAGGCTCCCCGCTGAGCAGAGAGCCCGATACAGGGCTTGATTCCAGGACCCTGGGATCGTGACCTGAGCTGAAGGCAGAGGCTTAACCTACTGAGCCAACCAGGCACCCCTCAATGTAGTTTTAACAATACATTTCAGCTGGGCAAATTTAAAACTATTTCTCAGACATCTAAGTGTTCATGCATGTACATATTTGTCTATGGACACATATGTGCATAATTGGTACCTATTTATCTATCCACATGGTATGTAAAGATATATGTTTTTACGCCTGATGTGTTGTTAATGAATATTGCCTGAATTAACATTCTGACTCTTAGAACAGTAGTTCTTAAATATTTTTTTTTTGTGGATTTTAAGTTTTGAGATACATGTGATTTAACCAAAGTGCACTTTTAAAAGCTGGTATTACTTAGTAAGTGGATTATAATTGATCAAGGAAAAACATATTTGCTTCCTAAAGTATTCCCAAGGTTGATTAAGAGGCATTTCACGAATTATAAAAACAATTTGCTACTGGCTGACAAGACAGAAACTTCCCCACACCAATGAAATCCAAGAATAGACCCACGTGAAATGGGACATATTGTTATCAAATTGTTCTAACACACCAGTTAGAATGAAATGGAAGCATTTAGAGTATCCTACAAAATGGCCACTTCTAATTCTAGTCGCCCTGTAGAAACTCAGCACTGGAAGTTACCCATTGTGCTTAATCTCCAGTGAGTATTTCCATAACTTAGAAAACTAAGCACTTGGTTTAATTATGTAAGCTCTTGGGGTGCCTGGGTGGCTCAGTGGGTTAAAGCCTCTGTCTCCAGCTCAGGTCTTGATCCCAGGGTCTTGAGATGGAGCCCTGCATCGCATGGCATCAGGCTCTCTGCTTGGCAGGGAGCCTGCCTCCCCACCTCTCTCTCTGCCTGCCTCTCTGCCTACTTGTGATTTCTGTCAAATAAATAAATAATATCTTAAAAAAAAAAAAAAAAACCTCTGAAGAGACAAATAGAGTAGACTCTTCAGTATGAAAGTTCTTAATTTCAGAACTCTTGGATTTTTCAAATTGTTTTCATACCCCTCTCAACTGAGTCTTAGAATAGTTTCATGAGGATGGCAGGCAGAGATCATGATCAGTATTCTGAAGAGGAAAACAAAAATCAAGGCATACATCTGTGGAGATACTTGAAAATACAACGTTTAGAATTTGCTTTATGTGTTAGTGGATCTATTTTTTTCCCTAACAAATTGTGCAAAAGTGCTTTTTTCAAAATCTTTGGCACTTATATTTGTCAAAATAATAATTGAAGCAATAAAAACAACCATCAAGCACAGAAAATAAGTTTTCACTAAACTTCAAATTAATATAAAATGATATTAGTTCATAAATGTGTCTTTTAGGGACAAAAATTAAATATATTGTCACACTTAGAAAAAAATAAACGAATGTTAAAGACACATGATTTCTCAGTTAATGTATTTAAGTTCTTTACAGAAAGCATGATATTAGGATATTCTTTTTTTTTTAAAGATTTTATTTTTTTATTTGGCAGACAGAGATCACAAGCAGGCAGAGAGAGAGAGGAGGAAGCAGGCTCCCCGCTGAGCAGAGAGCTCCATGTGGGGCTCCATACCAGGACCCTGGGATCATGACCTGAGCCGAAGGCAGAGGTTTTAACCCACTGAGCCACCCAGGTGCCCCAGGATATTCTTTTACCCTAAACTGGTAAATATCCACAAATATTAATTCATTCTAAAAGTAATGACAAGACATAGATTGCTGCACATTCACTAGACTCCATAACCATTGCTTTCTGCCCATCCAATAATTGGTTATTCTTTGTTTTTAATTGATTATCCAGAAGGAGACAATGGATTACTTCTTTTTTAAAAAAATGCATATTTAAATTCAGTATAGTTAACATGCACCATATTTTTATTTTCTGGGTAGAATTTAGCGATTCATCTGTCTTAAATAACATCCAGTGCTCATTCATCAATCACCCAGTTACCCCATGCCCCCACATATTTCCCCTCCAGAAACTCTCAGTTTGTTCTCTACAGTTAAGAGTCTCTTATGATTTGCCTCCTTCTCTGTTTTCATCTGATTTTATTGTTCCTTCCTTTTCCCTGAGTTCGTCTCTTTTTTACCCTTAAATACCACATGAGTGAACTCATATGGTATTTGCCTTTCTCTGTCTTACTTACTTCGCTTAGCATAATACCATCTAGTTCCATCCACATCATTGCAAATGACAGGATTTTATTCTTTTTGATGGCTGAGTAATATTCTGTGATGTGTGTGTACATGTATATGCCACATCTTCTTTATTAATTCATCTGTTGATGGACATCTGGGCTCTTTCTGTAGTTCAGCTATTGTGGGTGTTGCTGCTATAAATTTTGGGATGCATGTAACCCTTTGTATCCCTATGCTTGTTTCCTTTGGATAAATACTTAGTAGTGCAATTGCTGGGTTATAGGGTAGCTCTATTTTTAACCTTTTGAAGAACCTCTATCTTGTTTTCCAGGGTGGCTGCACCAGTTTACATTCCCACCAACTGTGTAAGAGGGTTCCTCTTACACTCTGCATCCTTGCCAACACCTATTGTTTCTGGAGTTGTTAATTTTAGTCATTCTGACTGGTATGAGGTGGTACCTCATTGTGGTTTTGATTTGTATTTCCCTGATGCCAAGTGATATTGAGCAGGTTTTCATGTGTCTGTTGGCGATTTGGATGTCTTCTTTGCAGAAATGTCTGTTCATGTCTTCTGCCCATTTCTTGACTGGATTTTTTGGTTCTGGGGTGTTGAGTTTGATAAGTTCTTTATAGACTTTGTGTTACTTCTCTATACATGTTTAGTTAATATGAGCCTTTGTTTTTTTGCTCCAACTTGGGATTCTGAAGAGGTGGGAGAATGTTATACTCCTGTCAGTTTCAATTTCAGATCTATCCCTGATAACATGCAATTACTAGAGGTCTTAGCTAAATTAAATATATGGGTGAATTTGATTGAAATTGATGTTGATATCTTCCTTGTTTTGAAATCACAGATACAGAAATCTTGGTATCATATACAATAAAAAGGGCTTTCACAATAGTAATAAACCAACTAACTAAAAAGTAACATTTGAGTGAGTGACAAGGTGCAATAAAACTTAGCTTAAGTAATACACTATGAAGCTGGAAGAACTGCTTTATCCCTTGTAAGGTTCTCTAAAAGAAATATATACCCTTACTACCAATGCCTCCTCATCTATACATGTATTTCAGTAACTAGTCAACAGAATAAGATCTTTTAAAAAAAATTGACAAAATGGTGGGCCCTGTGTATAGCAGAAAAGTATAGGAGACAAACACAAAAAGATTAGTTTAATTATAGTAGACAAAAAGAGGAAACTGCATGCTTAAACAGCAAATCCTATCTGGGGCGCCTGGGTGGCTCAGTGGGTTAAAGCTTCTGATTCTGGGTCAGGTTATGATCCTGGGATCAAGCCCTGCATTAGGCTCTCTGCTCAGTAGGGAGCCTGCTTCCCCCACCCCCCTGTCTGTTTCTCTGCCTACTTATAATCTCTCTTTCTCTGTGTCAAATAAATAAATAAAATCTTTTAAACAACAAACCCATTTAATACAAATTGAGATATGCGCTTAAATATTCATGTATTTGTGATGGGTATTTATAAATTCTATGTGTTGTACATTCTGCCTAGTTGGTGCTGGAATATTAAAATATATTAGTTATGGTCCTGGAGTTGAGATCCTCAGATGCTGGCCAGGACCCAGGTAAAAACAATAACAACAACAGCAAACCATAATAAAATGAGGAGACACATATGAGGTGACCACAGGAAAATGGATGCAAGGAACAGTTGGGAGTAGTGACTTCTTATAATTAACCACATCAGAGGCTGGCATTTATAAAATTGAAACTTAAGTAGGACTTGATTAGATGAGCAATAGAAGATCATAGTCAATGATCTTGTCATTAGTATTTGCATGTTTGGAAAGAGCTAATTATTAGGAAAGAAAGAATGATAGCGAAGTCCATAGCTATGGATTGAGAATTAGAAAAACTAGGTAAAGAAGAGACATCATGTCAAAATCAGAAGTAACAGAGCTAGGATGTTGCAACCCAATGTCATAGTTTACTGAAGTAATTCTTCAATCCTGCACTGCAGTTACATCCATCAATTATACATACCCTCTTATCACAGAATTCCTCTTCTTTGTAATTTTTTTCAAAACTTTAATTCCAGTACAGTTAACTTATAGTGTTCTATTCCTTTCTGTTGTACGACATGGTAATTCAACATTCTATATGTTACTCAGTGTTCCATCGTGATGAGTATGATAAGTATGCTCTTTCATCCCCATCACCTCTTTTAGCCATCTCCCCACCAACCTGCCCTCTGCTAACTACTCTCCTTTATATTCTCTGCTCTCTGTAGTTAAGAGAATTGCTCTTCTAAACACAAAACAAAAAGTGTCCATATGTCCATGTATATATTAGTGTTCTTACCAATACTCTGCAAAAGCTGTAACCAACTCTGCTCATGGAATAGATATGGAATAGATAAATATGTAGTGTTATAGTCACTCAACAGAATACAATGATTCTTTTTTTAAAAATTTACATTATTGCTTCTGTAATGAGTTACACAGTGAGGATTCAAACCCAGACAGTCTTGCTCCCATCCTGTGTTTTAGCCTTCACTACATTAAGTGTCTGAAAGCATGCTGAATTCATATCCTGATTCTGAAGAACATTAAACAAAAATCTTTCCTATCTGTCTTCTTCCAACCTCTGTCCATCACTTTCACTAGGACAGCCAGATTGAAACAGTAATCTCAACTCTGGAAGACTACATCCCATACTATACTCTGTCTTTCACAGAATTATGACGTACTTAATTCTGGTGTTATATGCATGGATGAGTGTATTTATTAACTACCCTCCCCCACCAGAACCTACTAATCTCTCTCTTTATCTCTCTTTTAAAGATTTTATTTATTTGACAGAGAGATCACAAGTAGGCAGAGAGGCAGGAAAGAGAGAAAGGAGGAAACAGGCTGTGTGCTGAGCAGGGAGCCCAATGCAGAACTTGATCCTAGGACCCTGAGATCATGACCTGAGCCAAAGTTACATGCTTAACCCACTGAGTCACCCAGGTACTCAGAACCTACTGCTCTTTAGAGAAGCATCAAATCTAACTATATTCTCATACAAACACAGTAGCTGGAATGTAAGAAAATCTGCATATAATAGAATCTTATCCCATCTAAATGTTTGTTCTTTAATTTGTCTAAGTGGACCCCATCTGTTTTAGCAATCAGTGAAGTAGAAAAGTAAGGGATGGATATTCCTGGTTGATTTTAGCCAATCCCTGGACTTGCCTCCGTTTCGCTGTACCTGCTGTTTGTTCTCACTCCCAAACAACCTTGGCCCTGTTTCAAATCTTTTATCTGCTGTTTAACCTCAAGTAAACATCTGGTTCTATAGCCTTATGATTGCTATGGTCCTTTTACATCTCATAATCGCTTCTGATATTATGTAGGAAACTGCAGAAATCACACTGTCTTCTGCACATTTATATTCTGACATTTCAAAGTAGTTCACAAATAACTTGAACTATTGGATAAAAATTTAACAAGAATATGAGTCATGAGATTTTGCATGTCAAGTGTGCTATCTCAGACAAAAAACTTTCAGAGGGCGTGAGGGAGTTCTTTAACAGCCTCAAGACTCGAACTTCTCTGTGTCTTATTCAGTGGGTTCTGGTGATCTAGAAGGGTTGGTGTAGTCTCTTAGGCATTTATGGAATCTTCAGACTTGAAAGGTCATAACATTTAAAGAAAGCGATGAGTTAATGTGATCAGGAGTCATAGATGCTTTTCCCAAGACTTTTACACACCAGAGTCTTCTGGCTGGCATTACCTGCAAAAAAGATACACTTAGAGCCCTAAGCCTGAATAGTATTTAATAGCATCTTTCAGTGCTTCTCTTTCTTTTTTCTTTTCTTTCCTTTACTTTTCCTTCCTCCCCTTTTCCCTCCCTTCCTTCCTTCCTCCCTTCCTTCCTTCTTTGAAAGCATTTTTCAACTAACATCTTCCATGAGTAGAAGTTTTCTCTTTTTCTTTTATTTAAATACAGTTTAGTTTACATATAGTGTATTATTAGTTTCAAGGGTAGCAGTGCTGCTCTTCTTGATGATGGACTATGATGGAATGTTTTTCTTTACTTGTAGGCCTGGCCCTGGATGACCTTTACATTGGCAGTCCCAAGTCACATAAGCTCTAATATCAAGCCTCTCAATTTGAATTTTGATGTTCTTTGTAAGAGATTTAATTTTATCTTTGTGCTTCTCTACTGTTTTATTGAGGGGAGGATATCTAATCTTGCATATGCTTTTCATATGTTAACACAAAAGATGTATTTTATAATCAAAACTCACCCAGGGAGACAAGATGGATCAGTCTCTCTGCAACCACTTACTGTTGCTGCCCAATTCCCATCACCACCCATCACAGATATCTGCATAACTTTGGGGGCTGCCTATACTCAGTGATTTGCTTTATGGGTTTACTATTCAGACTCAGCAATAGAAATAGTCAATAGAAATATTGACTTCGAATGGAATACACGGACACTTCGATCTAGGACACCTATACTTTGGCACAGACTGTTTTATTGAGAAGTATTTAGGTAATTAAGAATTCTATAGGCAAGGGACATCTGTGACAGGGAGCACCCACATGACAAAATTTCATAGATCCTACCACCGCACTGAAAGCCATCACATTGTCATATCAAGGGTCATGAGTATAAGTTTTCCTGGTATCAAAAGGGTATAGGAAAAACTGGATGAATTCACTTTGGATTTCCTGTACTAATAATCTCATTTGGTATCAATACAATGGTGAATTCCTTGCTAGGGATGCCATAACAAAGTGCTACAAGTTGCATGTCTTAGACAAAAGAAACATACTGTTTCAGAGTTTAAGCTGGTAGTCTAAAATGAAGTTGTTGGCAGGATTGATTCCTTCTGAGGGTTATGGAATAAGAGGCTGTTCTAGGCCTCTCTTCTTGGCTTGTCAGTTGCTGTCTTCTCCCTATGTCTCTTCATATCATCTTCCCTCTACGTGTCTCTGTCTCTCTGTCTAAATGTCCCATTTTTATCAGGATAACAGTTCTTTTGGATTAGGGGCCACCCAAATGGCCTCGGTTTAAATAAATAAAACCTTTTTAAAAAAAAAAGAATCACTGCTCAATATACTGATTGTAACATCTCATATGGGTACAAATATGTACATAATGACATAAATATGTATATTTATGTATATATATAAATATAACTATTTTCTCATTGATGGAAGCACGAGAGTCAAAGTTGTTCTTCTGTTTACCCTTCTTGTGCCATAAATGTGTGATTATTATTTTTTTTAGATTTTTATTTATTTTTTTATTTTGACAGAGAGAGATCACAAGTAGGCAGAGAGGGAGGCAGAGAGAGTGAGAGGAGGAAGCAGGCTCCCTGCCAAGCAGAGAGCCCGATGCAGGACTCGATCCCAGGACCCTGAGATCATGACCTGAGCTGAAGGCAGCGGCTTAACCCACTGAGCCACCCAGGCGCCCAATGTGTGATTATTTTTACCCCACCTGATCTGAAAAATGATTTGAGATAACCTATACAATGAAATCAGTCCAACAGTGTAAAGGTAATCCAAAAACTTGTAATAAAGGAAAGGTCAGTAAAATAATATAAATTCAATAGTATGTTTACTATGTAAAATATGGTAACACATTACATTACATTACATTAAAGAAAGAATCTAATCCAAATATTCAAGGATGATTTATCAATTGAGTATCAGGCAATGTGTCACTGTGCTAAAAATATATATATATGTATCTTGGTAGATGTCATAACATTTTAAAAAATATTTTATTTGAGAGAGAGAAAGAAAGCACAAGTGAGGAGAGGGGCAGAGGAGGAGGAGAAGCAGACTCCTTGAGCAGGCAGCCCTACATGGGGCTCCATCCCAAGACTCCCAAATCATGACCTGAGCCAAAGGCAGATAGATACTTAACCTACCAAGGCACCCATAGGCCCCATAACAACATTTTATAAAGTTCAGTATTTTCAATGATTGCAAAATTTTAAAACACTAGGCATAAAAGGGAACTTTTTTTTTAGCACAACAAAACCTGCATATTTAAAGACATCACATATGCAATGAACAAATTTTAAGACATCCCATCCCTTGCCAGTTGCTCTTTTGTTGAACTTATTTCTCTGACTTTTCAGGAATTCCACATTTGGAGCTCTCTAGTTTACTTTCCAACCTTGGAACTCAGAACTTGTTAATACCATTCAACTACTAATATTTCCTGTTTTGGCTCTGTCTGTCACCTTTGGAGGCTAGAAGATATATACTTCCTAAGGAGATAATTGATCATTCAAAAAACCTCCAATTTGCTAATAGGCCAACTAGAAATTTATGAAAACCTGTACAATTTTAATTGATATGAACCATTCCTTTTTTTTTTAAGATTTTATTTATTTATCAGAGAGAGGGAGGGAGAGAGCACAGGCAGACAGAATGGCAGGCAGAGGCAGAGGGAGAAGCAGGCTCCCTGCTGAGCAAGGAGCCCGATGTGGGACTTGATCCCAGAACACTAGGATCATGACCTGAGCCGAAGGCAGCTGCTTAACCAACTGAGCCACCCAGGCATCCCCCATTCCTTCTTTATAAACTATTTTCCTGGTTTATTTCTCAATTTGTGTATGCATTTTATATTCTTGTTTTTGTAAGAATATGAGTATATAGTATACATGTATGTGCACATATTATGTAAACAGAGAAATGTCATAAATTTATGATTCTCAAATGATGTTTATGAGTACATTGGTTTTGGTTTTATTTTTAGAACATTATTAGAAATATTAAGAATACAGATTCTATTAGGCTATTTCTGACCTAGAGTGTTGATCTCTGATCAATAGATCAGACAGATCTCTATAAAATAATTTGGGGAAAGGAAGATACAAATGGAAGAAAAAAAACAGAATTTGGAGTCCTTGAGATTACAAATAATAATGTCAGTTCTTAATATATTTCTTATTTAGGGGACTTAAGCACACCCTAGCCTTCTGGTCCTTTGACAGAGCCTAAGTGACCTAAGAGGAGCAAAATACTCAATTCCATTCCATTGGAGCCATATTGTCCCACCTAATAGTGTAAGTTTTTGACCCTCCATAAGATTGAACAAGTACAGACAGACATTTACTGTGCTTTTGTTTATTTGCTCATTCATCTAACAAATCTTTATTGTACATCTGATGTGTGCTAGGTACTGTATTCAATGAGGATATAGCAGCAAAGAAATACAGTTCCTGCCCTCCTAAACTTTATATTCTAGTGTAGAAGAGAGATGGCAAGTAAGTAAACAACAAAGGCACTACGTAATTTTATGTGTTAAAATTTTCCATGAGGAAAATCAATTAGGTTAAAAACAGTAATGCATGAAATGAATTATCATAAAATGTTTGCCTTTGTAAGTGAACTGTGTTCATAATATTTGATATGCCTACTATGGAAATGGAGGTACATAAAAGCAAAATTCCATGTGGATAGTACAAATATAAAGCAATTAAGAAAAAATAAAACCCTGAAGTGAATAAGTTACTGAGTTATATTGGGTTAACTATGTGATTTTGCTGTTTAGATATATTGTGATATAGTGTTGAAGTGAAATTACTGTGTTTGCATTGGAAGCAAGTTCTATAGTGCTTTCAAAGGCCAGGTCCTCAGACCCCATGATAGACAGCAACATTGAAATATAAGAAGAGATCATGCTTAAGTAGAGCACATTGGCAAAGTGACAAAAATCGAAGTTCTCCTATTCCTCAGCATACACAGAGGCAAAATTTTAATGAGTCACACGTATGAAATTACCAGTAAGAACTTGCCAATGATGAGATTCATTAAAAAGTTTTGTTTTTGTTCTAGAGATTTAGAAAGGTCTGCAGATAATAAACAGGATGCCTGCTGTTTGACTGTATTGATTAAAATTTCTTAATTAGTATCTTTGCAAGGTGTAAAGGGAAAAATGAATGAAACAAAACAATTAAAAGACCACAATGAACACATTATTGGATAACCAATTTATTTCAGGTACCAGGTAAAGCACTTTTGTATATATTATCTCAATGCAAAGAGGAGAAAAAAAGAAAATAATGACCTACGTGGCAGTGGATTTTAGTGACTCTAAACCTTCCTTCCATTTATCATTAATAAGGGGTTAAATGAAGGCAAACTCTGGATATTTGTAAGCAATGTTGATTTCTGTAAGTGTATCCTACTGGGAGAATGGAGCCATAGGGTCTAATTCTTAGTCCCAAGGATTGTGGTTGCCTTGAAGTTCTCACAAACTTTTTATTTTGACTGAATCATCTATTTTACTGCATAAAAACTGATTTTTATATTGAAAAACCTGAGGCTAAAAAAAGGATGGCTGTCAGTATCAATTGAAAGGGTGGGGAACAGAAACATTCAGTGAATCTTTGCTGTTCATTGGGACATATCTTTATAAGCATATAACCCCCCTAAGACAGACCATGGAGATTAGATCAGATCTGGCTATGATGTGCTGAATTTTGGTGCAGAAATGAAGGGTAAAATATTTGTCCCCATGGGGACAGATCCATGACTGCATTTTTCAAAATGTCAAGGTTACATTTGAAAAGTAGTTGCAATTTTCTCCCATTTCCTAAAGATAATTCTCCGCTTGTACTTCACACATAAAAATCCATGACTTAATGAAAATTTTCTTCACAGTATTAGGATAATAATTCCAACCTAACATGGCTTAGAGTAGAGTGTATTTTTTCCTTAATCTCCAGATTCCAGCGGATAAAAACATAGTATTGTTGGTGATTTAGTAATATTTTGTCTTTTCAACCACTTCAGTTTTGTAGGAGGTCATAGTTTGTTTCAGAAACTTTGTCAAATATGCTATCTCTTTTTGGAAGTATTAATCTATAAAAGAAGAAAACATATTCCTATTTGTTCAAGATAATTCTATATAAAACAGTCTACCTCAGATAAATTGAATCTTACTGGATAAAAAATGTACCTTTGTGTATATTTGGTATGCTTTACCAAGTCCTGATTTTATATGCAATAGCAGTATAGCTAAACATTGCAGTATCCTTGACAACTATTAAACCATCAAAGTTTATTGTGGTATAAATGTTAAAAATGCTAGTAGCTATTTGGAGGTAGATATTAGATAGTGATGTTTAATGAGATGGAATAAATGGCAAATGCAAAATAAAATTCTCAAATAATTTTAAGGAAAATTAATTTCCATTTATTAGAAATCTTAATATAAGAATTATTTTTAAAAGTCCATGTAAGAAAATTTTGGAGGATGGTCAGTTGTAGAAAATCAATAACTAGAAGCATTAATTAAAAATTCTGTCACCATGCTGGGAAGTGAGAGGACATATGGACAAGATTTTAAAGATTTAAGTCATTTTGCAGATGTCAACAGGTAATTTGCCTTTATATTGGACAATTATTTTTAGTCCATAAGCCACTGATACAGAAAAATGGTACCAAAATTATGGCCTTTCTGCAGAAATTAAACAGTGTATCTTTGTAATAAATACTCAAACATGAAACATCATTTGGATTCAACTAAATATTATAAATATTATAATTTGTATATGTTAAAAAGAGACATTTTCACATGGATCATTTTTTTTTTTTCAAGATTTCATTTGTTTATTTGAGAGGGAAAGAGAGGGAGAGAGTGTGGGCACACAAGTGGGGTGGAGCAGGGGTAGGGGCAGAGGGAGGACAAGTCAACTCCCCACTGAGCAGGGATCCAAATTCTGGGTTTGGTCCCAGGACCCTGAAATCCCACCTGAGCTGAATGCAGCCACTTTAACAGAGTGAGCCACCCAGGAACCTCTTCATGTGGATTGTCTTAGGTCATCTTCACAAGGACCTTGTGGAGCAATTATTTCAATTTTTAAAATAATCAGATTAGACTTAGAGAGTTAGAGAGTCTAAGGAACTTGTTCAGAATCTCAGCTACTTGATGGTCAATGTGAACCTTAACTGAGCTCCTCTACACCCAAATATAGTGCTTTTCCCACTATCTACACCAACTCAAATAATTAATAGCCTCATTTGGACATCTCAATAAATATCTTATCTCTTCAGTAAATATCTACAAGATTTCTACTATTTCTGACATGTCTGCGTTACATCGTGGAGATTGAAGAGTTACCTTGACTGACCTCAAGTAAATTTTGTTCTTCTGTATGTTGTTTAATATGTTGTT
The DNA here is from genome assembly GCF_011764305.1 of Mustela putorius furo. Classification (NCBI taxonomy): domain Eukaryota; kingdom Metazoa; phylum Chordata; class Mammalia; order Carnivora; family Mustelidae; genus Mustela; species Mustela putorius. The sequence continues at coordinate 62,928 of NW_025421941.1, forward strand.
TTTCTCTGGCTGCTTTCAAAACTTTCAAATGAAGCATTTTTACCACTGTATGTGTGTAGATTTTCCTGGAATTTACTATGCTTATGAAAAATAAAAAAATTGTGCATACTGTATGTGTGTAGATGTTATTTTCCTTGAATTTACTATGCTTATGTTCTAATGAGCTTAAATTTGTACATTTATGTTTTTCACCAAATTTGAGAAACAAGCCACATTTCTTCATCCATTTATTCTGTCCCTTTATTTTGTTTTTCCTCTCCTGGTACAATCACCACATATATGTTAGGCAATCTTCAATTGTTGCACTTTTTCTGAGTCTGTTCATTTTTTGCATTTAATTCTCTCTTATCTAATTTATTATCTATCTGTCTTAAAGTTCATTTACTTTATCTTCAATATGTTGTTAATCCTGTCAGGTGAAATTTTTATTTCAGATTGTATTTTCCACTTTTTAATTTCTTTTTTATTCTTATAGCTTCTATTCCTTTGAGATTTGTCTTTTTATTCATCATCAATGTATTTCCATATCCATGAAGATAATTATAGTAGCTTGTTTAAAATCTGTTCTGATGCCAACATCTTGATCCATCTCTACTTTTGTCTTTGCTGATTGCTTTTTTCTTTGAGTGTGGCATTTTTCCATTTCATTGGAATTTGTGTAATTTGGATTTCTGTTCTGGGTATGAAATATACATTGTAGAGATTCTGGATTAGGTTATATACTTTCAAAGAATGTTGTTGTTGTTGTTGTTTTTGAGTGTGCGGTTTGACAGAACTCAAACTACATTTTTTTCCCATGTGGTGCATAGCAAGTTCGCCAAATATTTAGGCATAATGTGATGTTTCTATCTTATCTCTCTTTTTAGAAATCCTCCCCTCAGTCTACTCTGCCCCCTCTTAATTTTTCAGCTATGTAGTTGTCCCAGAATCTGCTCTTCTTGGTTCATCAGTCTATTAAAAAAGTTTTATCACATCCATATTGTAGTTGCATAACATTGCACTAATGTTGGTGCTGTCTGTCCTCAGGCTCTGAGTGGTGAAACTAGGAAGCTTACCTAGGATTTTTCTCTTCTAGCAAGTGTTGACTTACCTGTAACATATGTCTGCTTTGCTCAGTCTTCAGTGACCTTAGATAATTGATTTTCTTTACACATTATACTGCAGTTTATGGAATCATATAACATCTGGTGTTTGTACCTGGCTTCTTTTACTTAGCATAATGCTTTAAAATTAATTTGCAATGTTGTATATATAAGAGATTATTCCCTTATGTTCATACTCATTTACTATTGAGTAGTATTTTGTTGTGTGAATATGCCACAATGTGTTCATCCATTAACTATTTAATGAACACTTTGGTTGTTTTTAGCTTGGGCTATTCTGAATAAAGTTCTTTAAAAATTCAAATAGAAGATGTTGGGTGGAAATATAGTTTTTTTTTTTTTTTTTTGAAATACTTGGTCATGTGTAGGTGTTACATGTAACTTAAAGTATAATTTTTTTTTCAAAAGCAATGTCATTATTTTATATTCCCATCAATAATGTTTGAAATTTCCTGTAGATCCACATTTTCACTTGGTATTATCAGTCTTTAAAACAGTAATCATTCTAGGGGTGCCTGGGTGGCTATATCCTCAGAACCTATTCATCTTTTACCTGGAAGTTTGTACCCTTTGACCAACATCTCTCCATATTCCTCAGCACCTAACTCTTTGCAACCACCATTCTACTCTCTAAGTAGAAAGCCTTTTTCAAATTCCAAATATAAGAGAGAACACATTATATTTTTCTTTTCTGACTAATTTCACTTGGCATGATGCCCTCAGTTTCCACCCATGTTCCACAAAAGTAGAGGGACTGACACTGACAGAGTCACCACGATCTGGAGCAATGCTGATCAATGTTTCTGGGGGAAGACAATATAGCACTGCCTCTTGAAGTTTTCTGGCATCAAAGCAATACATGTTGCTTCTGCTCTTATTTTATTGGCCAAAACAAATCACATGGCCCGACCTATCTTCAAAGCACATCCTTACCATGAATCTGGAAGGTTATTGGTTATTAGTCTTCATGTCAACCATCACTCATTAAAAATAACATTAGATAAGGATTCTAATTCAAAATGTGTAGCCTGCATAATCATTTTAGTCTTGTGGTTTTAAAGTCAAATGTCAAAGATTATGCATAATATTGGAATATTTAAGAGAACTTGATGTCCATCATGTCTATAAATTTAATTTATTATGTATAGAAGAGTTAAATATATGAAAGATTTTAAATATGTTTGTAAATTGGACAATTAATTATCCAAATGGATATAGATGCAATTAAAAATATTTAAAGAAATCTAAACTAACTTTTAAAAATTTTAAAAAGATTTTATATATTTATTTGAGAAGGAAAGAGACAGTGTGTGTGCGTGCATGTTCCTGAGAGCAAGGGGGAGGGGTAGAGGCAAAGGGAGAGGTACAGGCAGACATGCTGGGTGAAGTGCCCACCTTGGGGCTTTCTCACAGCCCTGAGATCACCACCTGAGCCAAAACCAGAGTCAGATGCTTAACTGACTGAGCCACTCAGGTGCCCTAAGCTCACTTTTTAATGTGTTTATAAAGTAATCTCAGTCTCCTTAGAAGTGATTGTTAATATTTTTTGAGTTATAAATGGAGTAATAAATTTTGCTTGTTGAAGTTAAAAATATAAGAATGAATTAGGTTTATGAATTTATTACTCAAATAAATAAATATTAATTTTTAAAACCAAAGTAAACTTGAACAAATGCTATCCTTTTTGGGTATCAAATTCTCACATTTAATACTAGTCAATGCTATTATAATCTCAAGGTCTCCTTTATTTTCCTTTCTGAGCACAAAAGCCAGTGAAATGAATACTATTAGAGATTTAGTATGAAGGACATACTGAAAATATATATTATAACAGAGGAAGACCTGAAGATGCAGTTGGCTAAGTTTCTAACAGAATGATTATCTTTTCTTTTTAGCTTACATTTAAAAAAAGACTAAATTTTAGAAGGAAAAAATACCATGTTTTCAAGACTCTTTAACATTTCTTTTTTACAAGAATAACCAGTACAGGTTAAGTTGACGGGATTTAGTGTAAGTAAAGTACTTACTGGAATTGGATGAGGGTACAAAGAGAAGAAAAATATTATATTTGATGAAACCCACTGTGCACACTTCCTTTAAGTATGGGCCTATGCAGTAAGATACTCAAGAGAATAAGAGCAATTAAGATATTCAAAAACAGGGCACCTGGGTGGCTCAGTGGGTTAAAGCCTCTGCCTTCTGCTCAGGTCATGATCTCAGGGTCCTGGGATCGAGTCCCATATCAGACTTTCTGCTCAGCAGGGAGCCTGCTTCCCCCTCTCTCTCTGTCTGCCTCTCTGCCTACTTGTGATCTCTGTCTGTCAAATAAATAAATAAAATCTAAAAAAAAAAAAAGATATTCAAAAACATATGAGACAATTTATGTAATATGTGTATATTTATAAATATGCTTATTTATAAGTATAAAGTATATATATATAAATATACTTATTTATAAATAAATATAAACATATTTATTTATGGCTTCATCTGTACCACAAGAGAAATTGTAATGACTCTGCAAAGACCACAAATCTTTTGCATATAAGTCAAAATGTCTATTCCATTTGGCTTAGGAATATGTGTAAAGCTTCCATATGGGAAAAAGATTTTCTGATACCCAAATAAAGAATCAGGCATCAAAGAACCTACTGAAAAGTTTGGCAAATATTGACAATTGTCACAAAACTTTGAATTCCAATTTGAAAGTCTACATATTCTATTTTGCAATATTCTCTATCATTTTATATTAGAGCTGTTCAGAACTTTCTTCCAAAGCCATGGGATTTAATATATGATTATACCGTATAAACAATGCATACATGTATATGGATGTATATATTAGCATTCATTTCAGTTTGCTACCAGTTTACATATCCTACTAGATACCCCAGTGACTGGTTATTGCTCTCACAGTGAAACTAAAGATATGCCAACTCTCTTGAAGCAAAGTCCAAAACTTTAGAATAATGCTTATATATTTGATTTATATAGTTTATTTCTCCCAGAGTGTTCATTTTAAATTAACTCCACATTGAAATAAGTGATCATGCTAATAGCTGACAGGGCTAGGTTAGGCTGACTTTGTCTTCATGTCATTGACAGTAACAAGAAAAAAAAAAAGAAAGTCATAGATCCCTTTTGTAAAATACATTTTTTCTTTAAAAGTATTTATTTAAGTTTTTTTTCAATTTTTGTTTTAATTTTTATTTTCAGCATAACAGTATTACTTGTTTTTACACCTCACCCAGTGCTCCATGCAATCTGTGCCCTCTCTAATACTCACCACCTGGTTCCCCCAACCTCCCACCCCTCACCCCTACAAATCCCTCAGATTGATTTTCAGAGTCCTTAGTCTCTCAAGTTTCACGTCCCCTTCCAATGAATTTAATTTAAATTTTAAATTTAATTTGTTTTTTCAATTTTAAATTTAATTAAATATATTTAATTTAAATTAATTTCAATTAAGTTTTTTTCTTTTAAATGCTGATAAATGCTGTCAGCCCCCAAAACTGTGGTCACATAAAGCACATGCAAAATGAGAAAATGGAATGCAGACTCACAAAAAAGAACCATTTCGCTTTTCTAAGTCCTTGTTTTTAAAGAGTAGAAAATTTACTTTTTCAAAAAGGATCAAATTCAGAAGGAAAGAGTAGGACGAAAGTCACCTTCATCAGCCTATAAACATATACTCAAACCAAAAACACTGTAAACTGCAAAAAGATGCGAACTGTTTTTAAAAATAAATGGCAGACGACTTTAGGTAAGAATAACTTTCATGGAAATTGAGGAGGTAGAGGTGTTCGAATTGTTCAGGAGGTACCAAAAGCATGCGAATCATATTCTATTGAAAGGAAGGAAGACTGAGATTCTGAACAAAAATGTTTTATTAGGAAAAAAAATCAAAAAGTATATGTATATATAAATATAAATATAAATGCAAATATAAATACATATAGACATACACACATACATGTGTGTGTGTGTGTGTTTGTGTGTGTATGCATATATACTATCCCAGTCCTAAACCCCAGCACCTGGGTTTGTGACCTTATTTGGAAATAGGGTCCCTGGAGATGTAACTAGCGTGGATGAGATCATATTTGAATAGCCTGGGCCCCTAATTCAGGAGGACTTGTGTCCTTCTAAGGGAGACTATGGATACACAGATATGCACTGAGGGAGAGGGCCATGTGAAGAAGTCCAAAGTCCAAATACATCAAGCTGGAAAAGGGGCCTGGAACAGATCCTCCCATAATACCTCCAAAAGGAGCATGGTCTATAAGCACTGTAGCCTCTAGAACTGTGATACTGTCCACTTGTGTTGTTTCAGCCTCTAGGCTTGTGGTATCTTGTAATAGCACCCCTAGAAAACTAATACAACCCTGTTAGAGGAAAAGTAACCAATCAGAAGCCCACGAGGAATTGGAAAAGAGAAAAAAAATCTATCTATCTATATAGATATGTCTATATCTATATCTATATAAATAACTCTTTATAACATTGAAAATGAATGGACATTTGAAAACCGTGTGAAAAGGAAAGCAAGCAAGCAAACAAACAAAAACTGAGCCCCAGGATTCACTCGAATTTTCACCTGGAATAGTTCTGGATGGTGCACATAGGGAGGAGATTCCAAGGAAAAGATGGAAGTCTCCCTGATGTGAGGAAAGAGAGATTGGGATTCAGGAAGGCTGGAGTGATGAAAAGGCCATGGGTTCAAGAGAGAAATAAGTCAAGTAGAAATCAAACTCTTGGAAATACACACTGGTGTCCTCTTCAGTCCTTGCTCCATAGGAAGCAGTGTGTGTCTAAGAAAATACTTCAGGTACTAACAAAGAGTCAAGTCAATGGAACCAGATGGTTGCCAAAACTCCCACAAGGCTAGAGGTCATTGGAGTAACAACCAGCCAGAGGGAAGAGTTCCTCTGGCTAAGTCAGAATATTCTGTAGAGACCCGGTAAGGAGCCTGAGTTAGTTAGTTGTAAAAAGGGTCAGAATTACCTACTAATCTCTCACTGCCCATGTGACAGCCAATAAAAGAATGCAGACAGTAGCCTCCAAAGGACTCAGGTTATAAAAAGGAAGGCAGTTCAAAAGGGAAAGGGAAGAAGGAATAGACAGGAAAAAGAAAATATGCCTAGCGAGGTAGTAGACTTCAAATTTAATATAGCAATGACCTTCAGAGTGAACGACTCAAATTCTGTCCACTTTGTTATTTCAGCCTCTAGTCTTGTGGTATCTTATAATAGCACCCCTAGAAAACTAATACAAACTCTGTGAGAGGAAAAGTAACCAATCAGAAGCCCATGAGGAATTGAAAAGAAAAAAGTATCAATCTATATAGATATAGATATGTCTATATCTACCTATATATATATCTATATATCTAACTCTTTAAAACATTGAAAATGAACGCACATTTGTGAACCCTGTGAAAAGAAAAACAATCAAAAAAATAAAAAAATAAACTGAGCCCCAGGATTCACTCAGCTTTTCACCTGGAGGAATTCTGGATGGTGAGGGGAGGGAGGAGATTCCAAGGAAAAGATGGGAGTCTCCCTGGTGTGAGGAAAGAGAGACTGGAATTCAGGAAGGCTGGAGTAATGAAAAGGCCATGGGTTCCAGAGAGACAGAATTCAAGTAGAAAACAAGCTCTTGAAAATACACACTGGAGTCCTCTTGAGTCCTTGGTCCATAGGAAGCAGTGTGTGTCTTAAAAAATGCTCCAGGTTCTGACAAAGAGTCAAGGCAACGGAACCAGATGGTTGCCAAGACTCCTACAAGGCTAGAGGTCATTGGAGTTCCAACCAGCCAGAGGGAAGTGTTCTTCTGGCTAAGTCACAATATTCAGTAGAGACCCGGTAAGGAGCACGAGTTAGGAGTGGGATGAAATGATCCATCCGAGAAAGCTGACTCTAGAGCTTCCCTAAAGAAGGGGAGAACAATTGTAAAAAGGGTCAGAAATACCTACTAATCTCTGTCTGCCCCTGTGACAGCCAGTCAAAGAAGGCAGAGATTAGCCTCCAAAGGACTCAGGTCATCGAAAGGAAGGCAGTTCTAAAGGGAAAGGGAAGAAGGAATAGACAGGAAAAAGAAAATACACCTAGCGAGGTAGTAGACTTCAAATTCAACATTTCAACAATGACCTTCAGAGTGAAAGACTCAGATTCTATTGAAAGAAAAGACCTCAATAGGTCAGTGAAAAATAAACTCTACTTAGAAGGATTCAGAGGCTACTATAGATTTTGTGGAAAGAAAAAGGATGAAAAGGACTAGAGCTTACCCAAACGAATCCTAGGTCTTGAGAAGAGACAATAAAAAGACACCTGATAAATGAACAGAGAAAGAAGACATTTCAGAACACAAAAGGACCCTTTTAGAAAGACATGGCTATCCTCAAGTTGTCTGCATCCGATGAGAAAACTCATTGAGATCAACCATATTGAAGCCCATAAAACAAGGCTAAAGACATTTTTTTGGAAAGCTTTTCTTTCTTTCTTTGTGAGAGAATGAGTGAGAGAGAGCATGAGAGAAGAGAAGGTCAGTGGGAGAAGCCAACTCCCCAAGGAGCTGGGAGCCCGAGGCGGGAGGAGATCCTGCAAGACCGGGGTCATGACCTGAGCCCAAGGCAGTTGCTGAACTAAAAGAGCCACGCAGGCACCCCTCTCCAGAAATTGGTCCACAACAGCTGAGGGGCACCTGGGTGGCACCCTCAGTGAAGTGCCCAACTCTTGGTTCTGGCTCAGGTGGTGATCTCAGGTTCTTGAGATTGAGCCCTGAGGAAAGCTCTGGGCTCAGGGCTGAGTCCACTGGTTCTCTCTTTTGGTCCTGCCCTTCCCCCATCACACTCAATTGTGCTCTTGCCCTAAAACCAAGTATGAAAACCCTTCACAGAAGGGAACAATGGTTGAGAGTGGGAGGGGTGGGGAGAGAAGTGACAGGCCCCAGGGCGAGCGGGAGGTGCCCGAGGTGCTGCCCGCCCTCCCAGGTCCGGGCTCCCTCCGCGGATGCCGCCTTTGCCCCCGCCGCCCTGGGTGCTGCCATGGCAGGGAGCAGCAGGGAGCAGCTGAGCCCAGGGAGCCTTGGGGCAAGCCTCCTTGAACGCCTCCAGCGCCCTCTGAGCGCGCTCCTGAGATCCGCTTGGGACTGCTGGAGCTGCTGCAGGGCTTCACGGTGGACTTGTCGAGGCAGCAGCCTGCGCATCATGCCCTGCATCTGGCTCTTTCCTTAGCAGGAAGCCCGTTTACACCTCTCTCTCTGCCTGTCTCTCTCCCTCCTTCTCCTCTCTGTCAAAGGAAGAAAGAAAATCTTAAAAAAATCATCAAACAACCCTCCATATTCTTGTCGTTCTTTAGGGCCCCATGCATCAACATTTGATTTTTACTTCTTGAACTGAAGGAATTGTTTGATTGATTGATGAACTGGACAGAAAGACAGAGACAGTGAGAGAGGGAGCCCAATTTGAGAAGGAGTAGAAGCCATGGAAGTGGGAGAGGGAGAAGCAGGCTTCCTGCTGAGCACAGAGCCCCAGGAAGGTCTGGAGCCCAAGACCCTGGCATCAGGATCCCAGCAGAAAGCAGCTACCCAGGTGCCCCACTCCATGATTAAATCCGTTTTTCATGATTCAATCCATTGGATTAAGCAACACTCTTTGGGGTCTCCCTCCTTGGGTTAACACTAACACATTGTGTTTTCCTTTGTTGTTTTGTGATCACTGAGGATTTCAGGAATCTTTTCATGTTTCTTGGCCGATGGTTTTCTCCTTGGGATATTTCTGCTCTAGGATTTTCATTGTTTTGAAGTTACCTATCTATCCTTCTTGTTTCCTAGGTTCTCCTATCTAGAGTTGTATACAGTTCCTTATCTGGTATCTCCATAGAGCCTTTCATACTTTTAGTCTTGTCATTTGTTGGGCAAGATTTTTTGTTTGGAACCTTGGAATGAGTAGAGTCCAACTTCCCAACTGCTGCTGCCCCTCAGAACAATTTGTTACTTAAACTGTAACCCCTGGAGGATTTTACTAGTTACCAAGCACATTTACATATGACCTCTAGAAATACATACACTGGCAACAGGTCTTTGGGGAAAAGGAGGATATATGACTGTGAAGCTGGGTAGCTGGGGATGCCCAGCTCGCTCAGGGCGGAACGCCAACCCCCTTCACAGAAGCTGCGCTGGCTGGAAGCCCGGCCGGCCCAGGGCGGAATGCCGCCTGCTTCAGGAAAGCGGAGCACCCGGGAACACCAGGTCAACTCAGGGTGGAATGAAAACTGCCTGCCTCCCTTATCCGTTATCCAGCCTTTCTCTTCCCAGAAGTGCCCGTTGTTAGTTAGAAGAGTTCTTTCAATGTGCTTGTTTAACTATAAACTTTATCCTCCTTCTTGCTTCTCAGCAAGACGGGATTAACATTTGACCTTCCTCAATCCTTCTATTGGCTATTGTTTTCTATCCAATAAAAGTGAGACTGTGGAGTGTTCCTGGCAGCTGTCCTTGTGGACTGTCGTCCCCTGCTCCCCGTCTTTTGCAGATGACTGGTTCGTGCCTAATTCTTCTCTCGTCGCTGACTGGAAGCGGCACCCAAGCTTCCTTAGGCTTCCTGTTTTTGGTATTCTGTTCCACTCATCTCTGCCACCTCCCCCAGTTCCTCAAAATGGTTTTCTATTCTATCTTCCAGAAAACTTCTGATGTCCTCTTTAGTATGTAGGCTCCATCAGTAGGGAATAGCGTTAAAACCTCTTATGTTCCATGTGGATATTCACGTCGTTGAGCACCGCTTGGTCAAAGTCTGCCCTTTTCTGTTGGTCTGTTTTCTCTGGTCATTTCAAGACTCCTTTTGTAAGAAATCCTATCCCATCAGATGCTCCTCTCACTCTCTTTCTCCCTTACTCTTGCTCTCACTGCTTTCTTCAGATTTGCCGGGGAATGACGAGTCCTTTTCATTCCTATGAAAACAGAAGAACTGGCTGCTGATCCACGGACACCATTTTTAGTGATATACAGTGTATATATAATAACTGATATGGAGATGTACATGTGCACCTACATATATATTCTTTATAAAGTATGGAGGTTGGATTAAGTCTAATGTCTCTCATACAGCTTGATAACCTGTCACTCTTTGATCAATAACTTCCATTTTCCCACAGGTCAGAGAAACGGGAAAAAATGCACATATGAACATATGTAGCACGTTAAAAAATGATCACAAATCCTATGATTCCCTATTCCCTTTGATTCACATGGGCTCTGTGACTGTGTTAAACAGTGGAAGAGAGTGGAAGAAACTTGTGTCAGTTTCAGGCCCAAGTCCAAAAGGAACCCCTCTCTTGGAACATTTGCTATTGGAGCTCTGAGTGGACAGGAAAGAAGTCCAACAACCTTGTTACAAAGACAGCACGGAAGTGGAGGGCCAGCTGAGCCTCATCTCCCAATTGTACCCATCAAAGTAACAGGCATGTGCATAAAGTCATCCTGAATCCTCTAGACCAAGCAGCCACCTGCTGAAGGCCACCACCCACTGACCTCAGTTAATGCCGTATTAAGCATAAAAATTGCCCCATGAGATCCTGCCCTAATTTCTGACCCCCAAAACATATGTAATATGACAAAAGGGTTGTTTTAAGCCCCCAAATTTTGAAGTCATTACATAACTAATTGGGCAACATGGCAAATCGTATCCAAAATAATGTAAATCAATCAAAGAATATGTTTAAAGGCACCAAGCTATCTTTTTTTTAATAAGATTTTTTATTTATTTCTTTGTCAGAGACAGAGCGAGTGAGAGCGAGCACAGGCAGACAGAGTGGAAGGCAGAGTCAGAGGGAGAAGCAGGCTCCCCACGGAGCAAGGAGCCTGATGTGGGACTCGATCCCAGGACACTGGGATCATGACCTGAGCCGAAGGCAGCTGCTTAACCAACTGAGCCACCCAGGCGTCCCAAGGCACTAAGTTATCTTAAAAAGTTCTCTGAACACACAGAAAAACAGAAAGAGACCCATAACTACAGAGAACAAATTGATCGTTTCCAAAGAGGAAGCAGTGGGTGGACAGGCAAAATGCGTGAAGTACAGTGGGAGATAACAGGCTTCCAGTTACAAAATTAATAAGTTGCAGGATGAAAGGCACAGCATGGGGAATATGGTTGGTGGTACAGTACGGCGAGCGCAGCATAACATACACACTTGTCAAATCTTATGTTTTATATCTGAAACTAATGCAACATTGTGGGTCAGCTATACTTCAATTAAAAAATCAAAGGACGCCTGGGTGGCTCAGTTGGTTGGGCAGCTGCCTTCGGCTCAGGTCATGATCCCAGCATCCTGGGATCGAGTCCCACATCAGACTCCTTGCTCGGCAGGGAGCCTGCTTCTCCCTCTGCCTCTGCCTGCCATTCTGTCTGCCTGTGCTTGCTCTCCCCCCCCCCCTCTCTCTCTGATAAATAAATACAATCTTTAAAAAAAATCAAAGGAAGTTTAAAAAAATTAAAAGTGAGCTCTGTTATCCAAATAGGACATACGAGATGGATTTCCCATCATACCATAAATTGAAAACGACTTCTCTTGATAGAGAGTCTTAGCCCTACTCCCTCCACAAAAAAAGAAAAAAAAGAAAAAAAAAACTTTCCAAAAACTTCTTGGTATTTTGACAATTATAACTGTAGTGAGTGATGAGAGTGAAAACAAACTGATAATCCAAGTTTCCTCATTTCTTATCCCTTTTATGAAGATGAACAGTAAAATCATATGTAAGAATTAACAACAGAGAGAGGTCCATTTTCCACTCACTATAACCAAGCTGGAATTCTCAACTATTATTTTGTTTTAGTTGATTCTGGTGGCAAATGCCAATATGGTTTCACTTTTTGGGCACATGAGAAAGATTTGGTCGGTGAAACAGACATACCATGTTGGCCCAGGCCTGCACTGCCAGGGTTCAGGAAATTGCAAGATACAACCTGACACTTAAAACTTCCCATCAACAACTACCGCTGCCCCCCAACATCTTGTTTCTTCCCAAAGACAGCTCATACTGAGACCTGTCCACTGTCAGGGTCAAGCTAAAGGGGGATGCCCACAAACTAGGTGGGAAATGAGAGGATGCAACTGCAGCTCTGTGGGGATGCCTAGGGCCACTGAATGCCCCGTCCTGATTCTCCAGCACAGATGGGGGCAGCCTGCACCACGTGGGTAGAGCTCTAGGACACAGAAAGTACTGGAGTGGCAGTCAACAAACAAATGTGTTTGTGTAATATATAAACCCCCATAGAGTTGTCAATTTGTGGGATTCACTTTTTCTAACTGTTCACCCCATGACATACAACTTCAGGAAACCCAGAGCCCATGGATTATTGTTGAAGGGCACATTCGGACTCAATCAAAGTGTAACTAAGCGTAATCATACACATAAATACAAATATCATTGAAAAAATCAATACCACCTCAAACTTTCTTTTTCATTCCCAAATGAGCTTTTATGAGTTTTAATATCAATTAATGTGCTTATAGAACTGGTAAAAAACAGTCACTGATGAAATTTTAAAATTACCACTCTGCTTTCCCTAATTTCTGTTGATGTACTTTTATCTCACACAAAAATGAATTACTAAGGAATAAATCATACTTCACTGAACACATTTCAGCTGAAATGATGCACCAAGATGTACAGCTTTGGTCAGGCTTATGCTGTTGTTGTCAACATAGTATATGGGGTGTAAGAGCTACTGTCTTTTCCTTCTCCCATGAATATTAGTCCTAACAGATTCTTCACATGGAAAGAAAACTTAGTCTAGAAGATACACTAATTCCTCTCCTCCCTGGTGAAAAATACTGTTCGAGGTATTAGTTTTAGATAGAGAAGCAAGTTCACTTTGGAAAAAAGCACGCACACAAAAAACCCTCAAACATGACCTTTAATACAGTGATAAGTGAAAGTGTAAACTTCATTTGGAAACAGCACTCAAAATACTGTTTTGAAGGGCCTTTACAACAGCGGTATACTCTTTGAAAAGATTTTTCAGATCAACGGATTGAATCATATTTAATTTACCTAGGGACAATTAGGTAAAATTTAAAATTCCAAACAAAAACTTTTAGGAGACAAATAAAATTATATGTGCTTTTATTCCCGCAACTATCTCCAAAATCTAATATTCAATGGTTTAAATTGCTGCATTTCTCATTTGCAATGCAGATGAAGAGAGGAACACAGCAGACACATGTGAGATGAGGTGTGAGGCATAAAAGGGAGTACAGGAGGCAACTGATCAGCTGAATAGCGACTGCCCCAAGGATGACCATACCCTGAGCCCAAGAAGCTCTGAGTACTTTATCTTACCTGGCAAATGGGATTTAGCAAGCATGATTAAATTAAGGTGTGAGGGGGGGAGAGATTATCCCGGATCACCTCGGTGGTCCCAATGTAATCATGAGGATCCATAAGGAGACAGGAGGATCAGAATCAGAAGGCAATGTGAAGTTGGAAACAGAGGGATAAAAGGTGGTGCAATGAAGGGCCACAAGCCAGGGAATGCAGGCAGCTTTAGAAGCAGGACAAGGCAAGAAAGTGGATTCTCCTCTAGAGCCTCCAGAAGGAACACAGGCTGTTAACACCCTTTTGAACTTCTGACCTCCAGAACTGCAAGATAATCAATTTGTGTTGTTTCAAGCCACTGAGAATTTGTCATTTGCTACAGTGGCACTAAAAAACTACTAGAAAAACTCACTGTGAGACATATTGAGTCTGTACAATGGCAGGGACCATTTCTAGGTAGGACTATCTTCAGGGTGTGGTAGTACTGGGCCTGGAGAGTTGACTGCCAGCATCCTTCCCCCCTCCCCCTCCCTGAACCCCAGTGCACCGTGTGCCTCCTCCACTGCAGCCCAGGTGACTCACAGGAAGCTGGCCCCATCCACACTACAGGGAAGGGTTCTGTCATGGAAGCCAGTCATATTCCTCCTGGGCCATTCACACAGCCAGCTGCACAACAACCAGTGCCTTGATACTGTTCTACGAGAGACAGTAACCTAGGTTGTCCCACGCACACAAACGGGAAGGGCTTTACAGAAATATCTGGGTTGTCTCTGAATGTGAACAAGGAAAGCAGTGCCCCCACTGCGGGCAGCCATCACACAGTCATCAGGGGGTGGAAGACAAACTGGCCAGAGGGAAAGGGCAGAGTAGGAAAAATGGAGAGAATCATGGAGACAGTGTGAATAAAACACATTCTCTGCAAGCCCTGCCATGAGCTGCTTCTTCATGAGATTGAAGGTTTTTGTTTTGTTTTGTTTTGTTTTGTTTTTTAATCTTTCAGACAGTTTGAGTTAGGATGAGACAACCATCCAAAATGATTCATGAGGTCAGACTTTACGGAAGCTAAGAAAGCCAGATAATAAAAGTAGATGACTCACATGTGTGAAAAGTTTCCTTTCCAACTAAGCGTGGGGGGAAAACTAGAACCTTGAATTTGTGGTTATTCCGCTATTCTTGCTATTTTTCATCACTCAAATGTATTTTTCAAGAATGAGGAACTTATTCTCAATAAATACAGTGATGGTTCCCTGAAAATTTGTAACCAAGTAGGGAAAAGTCAGAGTCTCTAAACAGATTGTTTTGAATTGACTCAACAATCACATAAGATAGACTGTAAAATTTATCAAAGAGTGGGACTGTGTTTCTTATATATGATTTCATGCAAATTTTTGACTACCTGATGATTTTTAGTTTTTGTCTACAGGGTGAGTGAAATAAAGGTGTCTCAACATGGTCCAGAACTAATGGTGTTCCCTGGCTCAATATGAAATCCAGGGTCATTTCTGTTTCCTTTTCCATGAACTTCTCCTTCCTCTCATTTGGTCTGTTTTTCAATCGGACTGTTTGTCTTCTTCTCAATTTGTAGGCACTTCAGAGACATGAACTCTTTGAACAGCTGATGTTACAGATGCTTTTCACAGCCTGTTGCCCACATGCAGCTTTACTCTATTTTTTGATATACAAATCTTTTTTAATTTTTTAAAATAAAGTGGCATGTCATTTCTTCTATGGTCTGTGGGTCTTATCTCTACCTAAGGTAGTCTACCACTTCCCAAATATTTACATGCCCCTAGATTGTCTCCAAATTCTTTATCATTTTGTTTGTAGAGTTAGAGCTTAAACCAATTTACAATGTTAATCAATCTGACATCTGCTTACATATGTGATAGGAAGCAAGAGTTCTAAGAAAGAGAGTTCTTTCAGCTCTGAGGGATAGAGCTTAAAGTCAATATTCAATGATACTCTGTCTCATTTTCTAGAAGGAACTGGTGGTTTCTGTTTGGAACTCTGACAATTTTTTCTTAGTCCCTGAAAGTCAAATAGGTTTATGTCTGTTTTGGTTTGAGTCTGTTCAACTAATTCTCCCTGGGACTTGAAGGCTTTATGAACTGAAGGCATGACTGTTTTTCAGCTCAAGTAAATGCTGCATTAGTTCAGTTATAACTTCTGTTATTTTCTCCTTTTGTCCTCAGGATACTTGCAAGGTAGATTTGGACCTGACCTCAGATCTTACTTATTCGTTTCTCATTTCCATCTCTTTGAAATTTTCCTCAGTGTTCAGGGATATTCCTTTGGAAAATCAATTTTGTGGGGCACCTGGGTGGCTCAGTGGGTTAAGCCACTGCCTTCAGCTCAGGTCATGATCTCAGGGTCCTAGGATCGAGTCCTGCATTGGGCTCACTGCTCGGTGGGGAGCCCTGCTTCCTCTCTCTCTCTCTCTCTCTCTGCTTGCCTTTCTGCCTACTTGGGATCTCTCTCTGTCAAATAAATAAAATCTTTAAAAAAATCAATTTTGTTCTCAGCAGTGATCATTACTGTTTACAGTGTTCCTATTACATGTTACAACTAGTAAATTTAAGTTTCAATCTTTCTTGTATTTTTATGTTTTAAAAGATTTATAAAATTTATTTGACACAGAGAGACAGAGAGAAAGTGAGCACATACAGGGGGAGTGGCAGAGGGAAAGGGGGAGGGAGAAGCAGACTCCCCACTGAGCAGGGACTTCCCGCCCCCCAACACAGGGTTTGATCTCTGGCAGACATTTAACCAACTGAGCCACCCACGCACCCCAAAGCTCCCTTTCAAAATCAAAAAGTATTTTGCTGCTCTTTACTGTAACTGTATCCCCCTCAGACTTCTTGACAATAAGTTTCTCTAGCTCTGTAGTCAGTTCTTAATCAATGAGGACACGTGCTCTGGACCTCAGTTTGGTGTTCCTCCACCAAGATGCTACCTGCCACTCAGGTGTGTGAACTCTTCCAGCTCAGGCCTAGTCACACTTTTGGGAACTCCGGGGCATCAGCGAACCTGCTCTAAGGGGACCATGCTTTGTGCATAAAAGCAGGCCCCTGCCATGAAGCAGCTGCTCTCAAACCTCCCCAAGTTGTCCTTGTGTACACGCACAAAGTCTCTAAGCAACTCAACCTGCTAGGAAAGCCCATTTCTCTATGACCAAGGACCACAAGAGAGGGAAGGTATACCATGGGCCCCACACAGAAAGAGGTCTTCTCTGAAAGCCTTCGAAAGAGACGGCCTTTTCTTCCAGGCATTCCATCATGGCACCTCTAAATTCTGAGATGCTCTTCCACTGATCCCCCTGAGATGCCAAAAGGCACTTGGCAGTCGAATAGGTCCTTCCCACAGCCCACCTACATGATTCTTGAGGGCCTGCCTGGTGCTGGGGATGGGTGAAGGCAACACAGGTGCCTGGTCTTATGCTCTGATGTCACTGGTTCTTGAGAAAAGGAAGGAAAATGAGAGGGTCCAGGAGACTGCACACAACACCATGTTCTCAGAACATCTCCTTGGCCCCCAAGATCACCTTGTCATGGCAATGTCAGCAGAGCATGGCAAGTGCTACCTCAGAAGTCCCTCTGACACCTCAGCAACAGAGAGAGAGCCCACCCATAAACACAATCCCTAGAACCAGCATCCTTTAGGAACCAAAAACCCTATGAGTCAATTACTTTGGTATGTGTTAGTGTATTTTTACCTATGTAAAATATAAGAAAAAGAGGAATGACATACCTGTATGATTTGGGGCAGTACAGCAACTCGATTTTGAGTGTTTTGGATTATAGCTAGATACTTTTTTTCCAAAAAGAAATTTATAATCCATTTAATAAAAACAATGTGAACTGCCATGTATGCAATTTTTATACTATAAATGTTTTCATTGTCTTGAGTTGTAGTAATGTACATACACTGGCGCTGGTCTCAAATGGGGGATGTCTGGAAGAAAACAGAATACATGATTAGGGGAGTGAGTTTAACCCACCACCCTAAACAGTTCAATTTCTCACAAACATATACCTCAGCTATATATTTGATTGGATGAATATCAACTAAAACTTTAAAATTAAAGTACCAGAAATTATTAGGTATGACATTTTTTTGGTAGACTTGTTTCTGATTCTGCCTTGTGACCTGACAAAGGTGGGATGGTGGCTCCTGTTACTGCTTGCTTATTACAGCTATGGCATACAGTGGTGAAAGTACTAAGTACTAAGCCACTAAAAATTTTGAGAAAGGATAAGCAATTCTAATAGTAAGGATATTTTCACATACATTATAACTAATTTAATATTTTAGGACTGAAACAAATCTAGAAGAATGTACAGACGTTCTTCATCATTTCAGGTACTTTAACATCCAATACTACCCTAATCAAATCCATGGGACTTTAGTTTTATAGCCTTTTCCTTGTAGATGAATCTGAAGAATAGAATCAGTATAAACTACTTTATGTCTGAAAGAATTCATCTTTGAGTATCAGACTTGACCAGCTCCACAGAATTAATAACAAGTCCCTTTCTTGGTGCAGCCACATTGGGAAACAGTGTGGAAATTCCTCAAAAAAATTAAAATGGAGCTGCCCTATGACCCTGCAACTGCACTCAGTATATACCAAGAAGATAGAGATGTAGTGAAAAGAAGGGCCATCTGTACACCAATGTTCATAGCAGCAATGGCCAAAGTCACTAAAGTGTGGAAAGAACCAAGATGCCCTTCAATGGATGAATGGATAGAGATGTGGTCCATATACAATATGGATCATTATGCCTCCATCAGAAAGAATGAATACCCAACTTTTGTATCAACATGGACTGGACTGGAAGAGATTATGCTGAGTGAAATAAGTCAAGCAGAGTCAATTTTCATATGGTTTCTTACTTCTGGAGCATAAGGAATAACACAGAGGACATTGGGAGATGGAGGGGAGAAGTGAGTTGAGGGAAATTGGTGGGGGAGACAAACCATGAGAGACTGTGGACTCTGAGAAGCAAACTGAGGGCTTTAGAAGGGAGGTAGGTAGAGGGTTGGGTGAGCCTGGTGATGGGTATTATGGAGGGCACGTATTGCATGAAGCACTGGGTGTGGTGCATAAACAATGAATTCTGGAACACTGAAAAGAAATAGAATAAAAAAAAAAGTCCCCCTTTCTCCTTCTTTAAATTTCATAATCAATACAAAAAATTATATGGTATTGGACTTGACCTACTACTTGCTGTATGCCCAGCTCTCTTACTGACTTTCTTTTTTTTTTTTAAATTTTCAGCATAACAGTATTCATTGTTTTTTTTTGTACCACACCCAGCGCTCCATGCAATCCATGCCCTCTATAATACCCACCACCTGGTACCCCGACCTCCCACCTTTTATATACCTGGAGGCACTTGCATGAGGCAGACAAGTTCTCAACAAAGAACTTTAATTTCAATATAGTAAAGCATACTGTTTTCCACAGTGAATCTAGACTATAGACTATTTATCAAATCAGAAACAAGTTCTGAAAAAAATACCCATATACAGATAGCTAACAAATACACAGCCCGGTACCTCTAAAGGTTAGTACTTCTACATCTTTCAAAATGCATCAAGTTTCTGCTGTTTTCCCCTGATCCAAGCATGCACATTTGTGTGTATGTAAGTAAACACCCAAAGACAACTGAATTAGTAGTCCACATTCACCACATGGATTAATGCCTGTTGTGATCTTTTTCCCTCCCAAATTGTTTCTGATTATTCACTTTAACTAATTTTTCCTGCTTTCCAATAATAGGGAGAAGAAAATTTGCTTCCCCACCCCATCACCAATCAAAGGTATACTTCTGTCCTGTGAGCCTTCATTTTTCATAGGGGAAAAAAAAACAAACAAAAAACAAAACCCAAAAACCAAAAAACCCTGAGTAGTGAAACTAGAAATTCCCTCATGTTTCCTTCCTTTCTGGACCTTACTGCCCTTAGGTTGCACAGTTGCCCAAATATTCGCTCCCCCATAAGAAGCTGTAAGTAGCACCTAGTGGATGAAAGATCCAGGATATAAGGAAGGGCTACTCTGGGCAGTTGCATGGCCTGGGATGGTCTGCCTCACCACTGGGCAAGGTCTGGGGTCTGGGGTCACCATACCTCAACACCTTTAAGAGAAGACTTCAACAAGAATGTTTATTTCAACATCTTTGCATGAGAAAATAAACACTGCCTTCAATAAACACTTTCAATTAAAAATTAAAATTTTAAAACATAATTTTAAATATAATTATACCAAGAAGAATCATGACACATGTTGAATTATTTTAGGAGCCACAGTCTTCCTGAGGTACAAATAAATAGTTTGTACAAATAGGTAAAATAATTTATTAGGAAACTTTAAACCTCTTACAATAAAGTTACCATTAAATATAAGAATAAAGTGAATATTTTGCTTAAAAATAAACAAAGGTCACTTTGAAAGAGAATGGCAGCTTCCCTGTGGACATCCTCTATACCAAGCCCAATCAGTACTTACCAAGTACAAGTTTGTAGATTTTGCTAACATGGTAAATGATGGAAATAAATGAGGAAGACAATATTTTCAAAACAATGTAAAAAGAACTTTAAAACAAGTATCTTGATTCCCCTTATTCTTCCACTCTAATTTGTAGTCTTTGGATAATATGTGGGAAAGAACACATGTACATTTAAATTTTAACTTAAATGTCTACTGAAATAAAATGCTATCTTATTAAAATTCCTATCCGAAATTTAAAAAAAAAAAAAGTCATGGTGACAAATAATGTTGACAATCATGTAATGTAATCCTATCTTAAAACTCAAATGATGCTAAGAATGAATATTTCAAAACTAAATGGTTCACTTTGTTAAAAATATTCTTACTGAGTATTTAAAAAAAAATCACCCAATGGTATCATGTTTTTAAACTCATTCTACTCATCATGCCTGTATTTTATCCCACCAGTTCTCTCTAATGACTTAGCATTCTTTCTTGTCTGCTCTCCTCTCTTTCCTTTCGCCAGCACCAAAAACACAAAGACTCCAAAGTCCTGAGAGCAGACTGGAGTATCCCTTTGTCTTCTAGAAGCTGTGCATTTTGACCCTACTGGTCCATTCCACCTGCCCAATAGGACAGTGCAGTCAGGAAGGGAGGCAAGGACAGAATCTTGAGGGATAGCAGAGAGAAATAATCCCCTTAAGAAAACTGGCAAGAATTCCTATCTCACATTGAGGTCTTTCATCCATTTTGAGTTTAATATTTTGTTCTAATAACACAACTCTGGGTGGGCTCCCAGATGGCTCCTCAGTGAGGACACATCACCAGGAAGACCACACCATGATTAGAATTTAGAATCTTTGGCACCCCCACCCCAACCCCTACATTCCCCCAGAGAGGGGAGGGGGCTGAAAGCAGAGCACATCTATGTAAGGAAGCCTCCATAAAAATCCTCATAGCAGGGGTTTCAGGGAACTTCCAGGTAAGTAAACATATCCAGGTACCAGGAGGGAGATAAAACCCAGCTCCACAGGAATAGACATTCCTGTGCTTGGGACCCTCCCAGACTGTGCCCTTTGTGTCTCTGCATCTGACTGTTCATCTGTATCCTTTATCATACCTTTCATAAATTGTAAATGAAAACAAATGTTTCCCAGAGTTCTGTGAGCCACTCAGTTGAACCGGAGGAGGAGTTGAAGGAACCTCTGATTTGTAGTCAAGTTGTAGAGAAGTTGTGGGTAACATGGGACCCTCCTACTTGTGACTGGCACCTAAATGTGATGGAACAGACTGATGGGACTGAGCCCTTAACCTGTGGGATCAAGGCAGACAATGTCAAGCTGAGTGGAACTACAGGACACCCAGCTGGTGTTGCAGAGTTGCCTGGTGAGGGAAAAATCCACAGCCTCAGCCACAGTGTTAGAAGTGAAGTGCTCTGTGTGAATATGGTAATATGAAAGCAGATGGGAGAACTGAAATGTTTCCTTGACATACACTCTCACACAAAATATTATGTATGCCAGGTCTTTGCTGATGTGATATAGCACATATTCAAGTTCTAGTGAAATATCATAAAGAGTCAACTCAAAAAACAAACAAACATACAAAATATGGATGAGCTGGGAGAAAATAAGCAATGTTTCCTCTTTCCCATCAAGAGGAATACCATTCCTGAATTATCCAAGATTTTGCTTTTACCTGAATACCATACAGTTCAATAGTACTTGAAGGAAAAAGCATGTTTGGTCCTCAGTGATCCTTTCCCCTGATATGGCCGGCAAGAGTGGAGTGATTCTTGTGGATATATCTTTGCTCCAGAGTGGGGAAAAAAAAAGGAGTTCTTTCACCAACGTTCAAAGGGTTTTTAAAAAATGGCCTTCATTAAAATACATCTGCCCCTCCTTTGGAACCTGCTCACACTACACTCCAGGCCAGCGAGCATCAAAGGGTTGGAAATATGGTACAAAGTCCCATGAAGCCACCTCTCCCTCTAAACTATTCTTCTCTCTGCCAAATTCTGCTTTGGTCAGCCTAAGGATCAAATACCTGTCTTTGGGCAATAAAGTGATGTGCATTAATCAATCAATGGCCCTAACTGGCAAGTTCCTTAAAAACTCATGGGACACAGATGGTTGCCATGACTTTCCCAGGAAGCAGCTACTGTCTTTCCATGAATGCAGCATGAAAATACACAGCTGGGTGAGCAGATGAATGTCCACTCGTGAAACAATCATGCTGAGGACAATAAACAGTAGTTTTGGATGGCAGATTTAAATTTCATTCACAGCCAAGAAAACACTCCAGATACATGATGTTTCCAACATCTGAGTCCTCCCTTCCATTCCTGTTTCCACCACTTCACTAAATGTCGCCTGTCCTCATTGCATATAAAAAAGGCTCTGATTCTTTCTAATGTCTGTAAGACATTACTGTGAACAAGAGCAGGGGATAATTCCTCCTCCAAACCCATTTATGAAATAAAGGGTTCTATTCAGGATCATGACAAGCTGAGGAATCCCTCAAGAGAATTTCCAGAGTCATTTCAACCTGTAAAGCTGGCTAAAATGTTCCTCACCATCTGCCACACCAGGGCTAGGGCTGATGAGTGTCTCCACCATGCAGGTCCCTCTGGATGACATGATCGCTGGGAAACCAGGCATGATGAGGCAAGCAAAAATCAGCACCTGCTCTTCTGCAAAGTTTGTCTGAAGTGCTTGAAGCCACCGAAGAAACAGATTGACTCCTTCAGATCTTACCTAAAAACAAAATTAAAGGTGACAAAATTAAACACATGTTTATGCAGAGATGCACTGCAATGCAGATTCAGTTCTGAGAAAGAAAAACTAGAAGTTAAAGGTACTGTTAAACTCCTGCACCAAGTTCTTAGTGACAGGGAAGCAGGCGTGCTGCAAGAAGCCCAAGGGTGAAGAGTTGGGGTCTGGAGCCACAGTGCCTGGTTCCAATGCAGGCTCTGCTTTTTGCTTTTTGCTAGCTTAGCTGTGGCCAGTGGAGAACCACCAAACTTCTCCTTTGCATCAGTCTCTACCTCTGAAAAATAAGGATGATAAAAGAATTTACCACAAAGTCCTGGCACAGGGATAAGTGACTTACAACAATGCCTGTATCATCAACTGTCAGTTAATCACAAAAATAATGCAAAGACAATCGTCCTCCAAATTTACAGTGTGTTTTGAATAGGTTTTTTTCTATAATATGCATATGTATCATGGAAAGTTCTTCAAAAATCTCAGAGATAAATAAGACCTTAAAGACCTGGCTCAGTTATTTGACCTTGAAGCCCATTCATCGGGCATTTCTACACCA
This sequence comes from Mustela putorius furo, assembly GCF_011764305.1. Classification (NCBI taxonomy): domain Eukaryota; kingdom Metazoa; phylum Chordata; class Mammalia; order Carnivora; family Mustelidae; genus Mustela; species Mustela putorius. Next base: position 86,157 of record NW_025421941.1, read on the forward strand.
GCCCTCCTTTTTGCCTGTGCAGGTATCTACCTCAAGGGCTGCTGCCAAAGCATCACTTCCACAAAGAACCATTCAGAAATTTCTAGAACTCATATCATTGTTGGACTTCTGGCATAAGTCCATTGTTCCTGGTGGATGCTACCAGTAGTAGGAAATGGAACATGCTCAATGAGGGCAGGGGGTTGTGTCTGACTTGCCCACTGCCATATCTCCAGCACCTAGAAAGGTGCCTGAAACACATATCTGGCATCCAGTAAATGTATGCAATAAATGAGTGAACTAGACAAGAATAGATATGCACTGGTAGACGTGGCCTGTGGAGTACAGCTTCAAAAGCAGGAGAATATTGAGACTCCTACATGGTAGGTTGCATGGCACTGAGTTAAAGAAAATGGGTCCTACAATCAGAGCAAAGGTTAAACCTCGAACGCCGTGCGATCTCGGACAAGTCACCTACAAGAACAAAGACCCCTGTCTTCTATTGATAACAGCTGGGAAGAGAGAATCCATTTCAGAAGGAAAGGGGACACAGGACGGCTGTGTATGACACTTACATTGTGGTCAAGATGGCAGTGTAAATTCACTTCATGGGGTCCCACACCATCAACCCCCACTACCATTTGAAATACTTGGCAATGATAGATGAAATATGTATATATATATATTTTTTTCAGTGTAACAGTATTCGTTGTTTTTGCACCACACCCAGTGCTCCATGCAATCTGTGCCCTCTCTAATACCTACCACCTGGTTCCCCCAACCTCCCACCCCCAACCCTTCAAAACCCTCAGATTATTTTTCAGAGTCCATAGTCTATCATGGTTCACCTCCCCTTCCAGTTTCCCTCAACTCCCTTCTCTCCATCTCCCCTTGTCCGCCATGCTATTTGCTATGCTCCACAAATAAGTGAAACCATATGATAATTGGTTCTCTCTGCTTGACTTATTTCACTCAGCATAATCTCTTCCTGGAAGATATTATATATATATATATATATATATATATATATATATATATATATATTTTAAAGATTTATTTACTTACTTATTTATTTGACAGAGAGAGATCACAAGGAGGCAGAGAGAGAGAGAGAGAGAGAGAGAGAGAGAAGAGGAAGAGGGCTCCCTGCCAATGCAGGACTCAATCCCAGGACCCTGAGATCATAACCTGAGCTGAAGAGACAGGTTTAACCCACCCACTTAGCCACCCAGGTGCCCCTAGATTAAACACATATATTTTTTAAAGATTTTATTTATTTATTTGGCAGAGAGGCAGGCAGAGAGAGAGGAAGGGAAGCAGGCTCCCTGCTGAGCAGAGAGCCTGATGTGGGGCTCAATCCCAGGACCCTGGGATCATGACCCAAGCCGAAGGCAGATGCTTTAACCCACTGAGCCACCAGGCACCCCTAGATTAAATATATCTTTAAGAGAAGAGAAAAGTTAGCAAGTGAACCTCGGTAAAAAACAAAACAAAACAAACAAAACCCAAAACTGACAAACATCTCCATGAAGCAGCAACCGCAGAAATTCTCAGTGATGCACGGATGTGTAGCGACAGGAAAAGATGTCTGGAGGCGGACTTCAAGGAGGACAAGTTGATCCCACTGGAGATAAATGCAGACAGAAAGGCCTGCTCGCTTGCTGCCTGAAGCCACAACTTCAACTGGGCTGGCGGACTTGATTGCACACCACTTGCTTCACCAGAACACTGTGAGGTTTCCAGTAGCTCATTACATCTAAACACTACTGCCTCCTTTAACAAGGTTTCCCTTCCGGATTGCCCCTGACTTACAGGGATAGGCAGTAGGTGTTCCTACACATGCTCCTTCCAAACTCTCTCCTCTCTCTGTTTTCTTCTGATCCACTTTTTATTTATGGGCTAGCTTTACAGGATATCCCTTCTGTGATTAAACAGGTCTTAATAATTCTACCTTTTGTAAAGGAAGCCTTCCCCAATTATTTATATGTTGATAAATATTTACCTCTGAATCTCCATAAATCATCACTTTATATGGCACCAACATGTAGAAAATAAGAATGAAGTTACCCAATTTTCAGAATGAACCATACAAATTACAACCTACCATCTAAAGCCAGAGACAGAAAGAGAACATCTGCATAAACAAAAGTAATGCAGGTTCCTTATTCATTCATATTTATTGTGCAAAGTGGAAGTTTTAGGAGGATTAGAATAATGCATACTTGTTCTATTATATAGGCAACTAATCCTCTGTAGATGGTAATGTATCCATAACTCCATCTCCAATCTAGAATTTCTGAACACAAGAAGGAGAGGGTATTAAAATCTCCTCTGGGAGGAGTCAAGATGGCGGAGAAGTAGCAAGCTGAGACTGCTTCAGCTAGCCGGAGATCAGCTAGATAGCTTATCTAAAGATTGCAAACACCTGAAAATCCATCGGCAGATCGAAGAGAAGAAGAACAGCAATTCTGGAAACAGAAAATCAGCCACTTTCTGAAAGGTAGGACCGGCGGAGAAGTGAATCCAAAGCGACGGGAAGATAGACCCCGGGGGGAGGGGCCGGCTCCCGGCAAGCGGCGGAGCAACCCCGCACAAAATCAGGACTTTTAAAAGTCTGTTCCGCTGAGGGACATCGCTCCAGAGGCTAAACCGGGGCGAAGCCCACGCGGGGTCAGCGTGGCCTCAGGTCCCGCAGGGTCACAGAAGGATCGGGGGTGTCTGAGTGTCGCAGAGCTTGCGGGTATTGGAACGGGAAAGCCGGCTACAGAGACAGAGCCGACAGTAATCTCGCAGCTCCGTGTTACCTTGAACCGGTCGCAGGCTCGGTGAGCTCGGAGCGCGGCCGGAGGTCAGGCAGACGGGAGTAACTGGGCGCTGTTCTCTGAGGGCGCACTGAGGAGTGGGGCCCTGGGCTCTCGGCTCCTCTGGGCCGGAGACCAGGAGGCCGCCATTTGTATTCCCGTCCTCTGGAATTCTACGGAAAGCGCTCAGGGAACAAAAGCTCCTGAAAGCAAACCCGAGCGGATTACTCACCCCGGCCCCGGGTAAGGGCGGTGTAATTCCGCCTGGGGCAAAGACACTTGAGAATCACTACAACAGGCCCCTCCCCCAGAAGATCAACAAGAAATCCAGCCGAGACCAAGTTCACCTACCAAGGAGTGCGGTTTCAATACCAAGGAGAGCAGCAGAATTCCAGAGGAGGAGAAAGCCAAGCACGGAACTCATGGCTTTTTTCCTGTGATTTTTTTTAGTCTTGCAGTTAATTTAATTTTTTCTTTTTCATTTTTTTTTTTTTTTTCTCGCCTTCGGGTAAAATTTTTTTTTTTAACTGTTACCTTTTTCTTTTTTAACGATTTTTTACTAGTTTATCTAATATATATATATATATATATATATTTTACATTTTTCTTAGGTGTTTTCTTTTTTTTTAATTATTTTCTTTTCTTTTCTTTTCTTTTTTTTTTTTTTTTTTTTTTTTTTTCTCTCTTCCTTTTTGAACCTCTTTTTATCCCCTTTCTCCCCACTCACGATTTTGGATCTCTTCTAATTTGGTTAAAGCATATTTTCCTGGGGTTGTTGCCACCCTTTTAGTATTTTACTTGCCCCTTCATTTACTCTTATCTGGACAAAATGACAAGACGTAAAAATTCAACACAAAAAAAAGAACAAGAGGCAGTACCGAAGGCTAGGGACCTAATCAATACAGACATCGGTAATATGTCAGATCTAGAGTTCAGAATGACAATTCTCAAGGTTCGAGCCGGGCTCGAAAAAGGCATGGAAGATATTAGAGAAACCCTCTCGAGAGATATAAAAGCCCTTTCTGGAGAAATAAAAGAACTAAAATCTAACCAAGTTGAAATCAAAAAAGCTATTAATGAGGTGCAATCAAAAATGGAGGCTCTCACTGCTAGGATAAATGAGGAAGAAGAAAGAATTAGTGATATAGAAGACCAAATGACAGAGAATAAAGAAGCTGAGCAAAAGAGGGACAAACAGCTACTGGACCACGAGGGGAGAATTCGAGAGATAAGTGACACCATAAGACGAAACAACATTAGAATAATTGGGATTCCAGAAGAAGAAGAAAGTGAGAGGGGAGCAGAAGGTATACTGGAGAGAATTATTGGGGAGAATTTCCCCAATATGGCAAAGGGAACGAGCATCAAAATTCAGGAGGTTCAGAGAATGCCCCTCAAAATCAATAAGAATAGGCCCACACCCCGTCACCTAATAGTAAAATTTACAAGTCTCAATGACAAAGAGAAAATCCTGAAAGCAGCCCGGGAAAAGAAGTCTGTAACATACAATGGTAAAAATATTAGATTGGCAGCTGACTTATCCACAGAGACCTGGCAGGCCAGAAAGAGCTGGCATGATATTTTCAGAGCACTAAACGAGAAAAACATGCAGCCAAGAATACTATATCCAGCTAGGCTATCATTGAAAATAGAAGGAGAGATTAAAAGCTTCCAGGACAAACAACAACTGAAAGAATTTGCAAATACCAAACCAGCTCTACAGGAAATCTTGAAAGGGGTCCTCTAAGCAAAGAGAGAGCCTACAAGTGGTAGATCAGAAAGGAACAGAGACCATATACAGTAACAGTCACCTTACAGGCAATACAATGGCACTAAATTCATATCTCTCAATAGTTACCCTGAATGTGAATGGGCTAAATGCCCCTGTCAAAAGACACAGGGTATCAGAATGGATAAAAAAACAAAACCCATCTATATGTTGCCTCCAAGAAACACATTTTAAGCCCGAAGACACCTCCAGATTTAAAGTGAGGGGGTGGAAAAGAATTTACCATGCTAATGGACATCAGAAGAAAGCAGGAGTGGCAATCCTTATATCAGATCAATTAGATTTTAAGCCAAAGACTATAATAAGAGATGAGGAAGGACACTATATCATACTCAAAGGGTCTGTCCAACAAGAAGATTTAACAATTTTAAATATCTATGCCCCCAATGTGGGAGCAGCCAACTATATAAACCAATTAATAACAAAATCAAAGAAACACATCCACAATAATACAATGATAGTAGGGGACTTTAACACTCCCCTCACTGAAATGGACAGGTCATCCAAGCAAAAGATCAGCAAGGATATAAAGGCCTTAAATGACACACTGGACCAGATGGACATCACAGATATATTCAGAATATTTCATCCCAAAGCAACAGAATACACATTCTTCTCTAGTGCACATGGAACATTCTCCAGAATAGATCACATCCTCGGTCCTAAATCAGGACTCAACCGGTATCAAAAGATTGGGATCATTCCCTGCATATTTTCAGACCACAATGCTCTAAAGCTAGAACTCAACCACAAAAGGAAGTTTGGAAAGAACCCAAATACATGGAGACTAAACAGTATCCTTCTAAAGAATGAATGGGTCAACCGGGAAATTAAAGAAGAATTGAAAAAAATCATGGAAACAAATGATAATGAAAACACAACGGTTCAAAATCTGTGGGACACAACAAAGGCAGTCCTGAGAGGAAAATATATAGCGGTACAAGCCTTTCTCAAGAAACAAGAAAGGTCTCAGGTACACAATCTAACCCTACACCTAAAGGAGCTGGAGAAAGAACAAGAAAGAAACCCTAAGCCCAGCAGGAGAAGAGAAATCATAAAGATCAGAGCAGAAATCAATGAAATAGAAACCAAAAAAACAATAGAACAAATCAACGAAACTAGGAGCTGGTTCTTTGAAAGAATTAATAAAATTGATAAACCCCTGGCCCGACTTATCAAAAAGAAAAGAGAAAGGACCCAAATAAATAAAATCATGAATGAAAGAGGAGAGATCACAACTAACACCAAAGAAATACAAACTATTATAAGAACATACTATGAGCAACTCTACGGCAATAAATTTGACAATCTGGAAGAAATGGATGCATTCCTAGAAACATATAAACTACCACAACTGAGCCAGGAAGAAATAGAAAGCCTGAACAGACCCATAACCAGTAAGGAGATTGAAACAGTCATTAAAAATCTCCAAACAAACAAAAGCCCAGGGCCAGATGGCTTCCCGGGGGAATTCTACCAAACATTTAAAGAAGAACTAATTCCTATTCTCCTGAAACTGTTCCAAAAAATAGAAATGGAAGGAAAACTTCCAAACTCATTTTATGAGGCCAGCATCACCTTGATCCCAAAACCAGACAAGGATCCCACCAAAAAAGAGAGCTATAGACCGATATCCTTGATGAACACAGATGCGAAAATACTCAACAAAATACTAGCCAATAGGATTCAACAGTACATTAAAAAGATTATTCACCACGACCAAGTGGGATTTATTCCAGGGCTGCAAGGTTGGTTCAACATCCGCAAATCAGTCAATGTGATACAACACATCAATAAAAGTAAGAACAAGAACCATATGATACTCTCAATAGATGCTGAAAAAGCATTTGACAAAGTACAACATCCCTTCCTGATCAAAACTCTTCAAAGTGTAGGGATAGAGGGCACATACCTCAATATCATCAAAGCCATCTATGAAACCCACCGCAAATATCATTCTCAATGGAGAAAAACTGAAAGCTTTTCCGCTAAGGTCAGGAACACGGCAGGGATGTCCATTATCACCACTGCTATTCAACATCGTACTAGAGGTCCTAGCCTCAGCAATCAGACAACAAAAGGAAATTAAAGGCATCCAAATCGGCAAAGAAGAAGTCAAATTATCACTCTTCGCAGATGATATGATACTATATGTGGAAAACCCAAAAGAATGCACTCCAAAACTGCTAGAACTTATACAGGAATTCAGTAAAGTGTCAGGATATAAAATCAATGCACAGAAATCAGTTGCATTTCTCTACACCAACAGCAAGACAGAAGAAAGAGATATTAAGGAGTCAATCCCATTTACAATTGCATCCAAAACCGTAAGATACCTAGGAATAAACCTAACCAAAGAGACACAGAATCTATACTCAGAAAACTATAAAGTACTCATGAAAGAAATTGAGGAAGACACAAAGAAATGGAAAAATGTTCCATGCTCCTGGATTGGAAGAATAAATATTGTGAAAATGTCTATGCTACCTAAAGCAATCTACACATTTAATGCAATTCCTATCAAAGTACCATCCATCTTTTTCAAAGAAATGGAACAAATAATTCTAAAATTTATATGGAACCAGAAAAGACCTCGAATAGCCAAAGGGATATTGAAAAAGAAAGCCAACGTTGGTGGCATCACAATTCCGGACTTCAAGCTCTATTACAAAGCTGTCATCATCAAGACAGCATGGTACTGGCACAAAAACAGACACATAGATCAATGGAACAGAATAGAGAGCCCAGAAATAGACCCTCAAATCTATGGTCAACTAATCTTCGACAAAGCAGGAAAGAATGTCCAATGGAAAAAAGACAGCCTTTTCAATAAATGGTGCTGGGAAAATTGGACAGCCACATGCAGAAAAATGAAATTGGACCATTTCCTTACACCACACACAAAAATAGACTCAAAATGGATGAAGGACCTCAATGTACGAAAGGAATCCATCAAAATCCTTGAGAACACGGGGGCAGCAACCTCTTCGACCTCTGCCGCAGCAACATCTTCCTAGGAACAACGCAAAAGGCAAGGGAAGCAAGGGAAAAAATGAACTACTGGGATTTCATCAAGATCAAAAGCTTTTGCACAGCAAAGGAAACAGTTAACAAAATCAAAAGACAACTGACAGAATGGGAGAAGATATTTGCAAACGACATATCAGATAAAGGACTAGTGTCCAGAATCTATAAAGAACTTAGCAAACTCAACACCCAAAGAACAAATAATCCAATCAAGAAATGGGCAGAAGACATGAACAGACATTTCTGCAAAGAAGACATCCAGATGGCCAACAGACACATGAAAAAGTGCTCCATATCACTCGGCATCAGGGAAATACAAATCAAAACCACAATGAGATATCACCTCACACCAGTCAGAATGGCTAAAATCAACAAGTCAGGAAACGACAGATGCTGGCGAGGATGCGGAGAAAGGGGAACCCTCCTACACTGTTGGTGGGAATGCAAGCTGGTGCAGCCACTCTGGAAAACAGCATGGAGGTTCCTCAAAATGTTGAAAATAGAACTGCCCTATGACCCAGCAATTGCACTATTGGGTATTTACCCTAAAGATACAAATGTAGTGATCCAAAGGGACACATGCACCCGAATGTTTATAGCAGCAATGTCCACAATAGCCAAACTATGGAAAGAACCTAGATGTCCATCAACAGATGAATGGATCAAGAAGATGTGGTATATATACACAATGGAATACTATGCAGCCATCAAAAGAAATGAAATCTTGCCATTTGCAACAACATGGATGGAACTAGAGCGTATCATGCTTAGCGAAATAAGTCAAGCAGAGAAAGACAACTATCATATGATCTCCCTGATATGAGGAAGTGGTGATGCAACATGGAGGCTTAAGTGGGTAGAAGAATAAATGAAACAAGATGGGATTGGGAGGGAGACAAACCATAAGTGACTCTTAATCTCACAAAACAAACTGAGGGTTGCTGGGGGGAGGGGGTTTGGGAGAAGGGGGTGGGATTATGGACATTGGGGAGGGTATGTGATTTGGTGAGTGCTGTGAAGTGTGTAAACCTGGTGATTCACAGACCTGTACCCCTGGGGATAAAAATATATGTTTATAAAAATAAAAAATAAAAAAAAAAAAAAAAAAAAATCTCCTCTGTGGGAGATAGAGCATTACAGTGTCTGGCTCTGGCCTTCCTGCTGCAGGATGAGACTTGCAATTAGTGATGGCAAATGGAATTCACAAAACATTTCTGGGCTTTAGAGGACATCGGAAAACTAACAAAGGACTTAGAAAACGGTAGGAAAAAAAGCAGGAAGAAGAGAGGTGGCAGAAACAAGTGAGCCATGGGGCGCCTGGGTGGCTCAGTGGGTTAAGCCGCTGCCTTCGGCTCAGGTCATGATCTCAGGGTCCTGGGATCGAGTCCCGCATTGGGCTCTCTGCTTGGCAGGGAGCCTGCTTCCCTCTCTCTCTCTCTGCCTGCCTCTCTGTCTACTTGTGATTTCTCTCTGTCAAATAAATAAATAAATATTCTTAAAAAAAAAAAAAAAAAAAGAAACAAGTGAGCCAAAACCTGATCTGTAAGCAACAAGCTCAAGAGAAACAAATCAGGGTGCCAGAGAACAAATGCCATTTTCACTGCAGGATCTCTACAGGCCTGTGCCCTCCAGACCCTGTTTCCACCACATGGTAAGTTGGGGGAACTGAACCTGAGCTTTCCTTAATAAACCAGGACCCTCAAATGCAACCAAAGTGTGAACATGGAACTGAAGGAAGTTAAACAGGGACCAAAAATCACTGAGACGTAAAACACAACAGAAAACACACAAGAATGGTGGGGCAGTAGATGAGCCCCAAATGAAGGACTTCACACACTGCACACAAGAAGTGAAGACATTCCCCAGAATGCAACACAAGCAGGCAGGAGAAGAGGATGAACACCAGCTTGAGAGACATGGACAACAGATGGGAGGTTTAAATAAGAATCCCGGGAAGTACAGCAGAAGGACAGAGTCAACATTTCAGAAGACAACAGCTGAGCATATTACAGAAATGATAAATCCAGAAATACAGGAAATGCACAGATATCAAACAAGACAAGAAATCTTCAATTAGACATTTTGTGGTAAAGCTATAGAACACCAAAAACTAAGAAAAAGGTTTTAAGGAAAGCCAGAGAGAAAAGGCATTTAAAGGAATGAACAGGGTTTAAAGCTGCTACAGTGGTAAGGAGATGCTAATAAAATGGTACCTGTAAAGCGTGACAGGAGAGTATTTTTACTGCCACTACTGCTAATACTGTGTCTAATGCACATAACAACTGAAGACTGTGTGAAGGTTAAGCTGGAGCAGAAAAAAATTAAAACAAATTATGACCCTCAAAAGAAGGATCATGCCAATGAATTTCACAACTCTGGTGATCACTTTCAAAGCATCTCCTCTTTTTATCATAGCATTTGTATGAGATATTACAGCACACATGACAGAATATTTTAAAACAATAGTCCATTTTGCTCAAACTCCATGTTGAAAGCAAATGACTCTGTCAAACATTTTGAAGAAGGTAAAAGTGGTGGAACCATGTTTTGTCAAGAAAGCCCAGGGAGAAAAGCAGGTAGTAAAACCAAGTAGCAGTACGGAGGAAGGGCAGCCTCAGGAAGAAAATGAACACCGTTTTCTTCTGCTTTGTTCTCTTTTTTGTCTTTTTGTTGTTGGTATCTTTTTTTTTTTTTTTTTGGTCTTTCCCAGAAATCACTTCATATATATACATTTATCTGTTCAACTTCAGTGAAAGTTGGGAGGAAAAGGTGCCAGAACTTTTGAATGGTTGTCTTCAGCTGAGTGCTTATTTTCTTCCTTCAGTTTCTCTGGGGTTTCCCACTATTCTTCAATAAACATGTGTTGCTTTCTGGCAGGATAAAGCCAAATGCATTTTTAAAAGATGTAATGGCAGGTCATCCATCCATCCAGATCAGGAGAGAGCCCATACCAGGGCAGGCAGAGAGGGTAGTAGACTCCCCTCTGTGAGTTCCTGCCCTCTTGGTCTTTCCTCGGCCCTTGCTCTCTGCTCTGTCTCTCCAGTCACACCCCAAACCCAGAGCAACAAAAGGACTGTTCAAAACTTAAACCCTGTGAGAAGGGCCACGCAGAGGCAAGGAGAGCCCTGTAAGACTCTGAGCCATGTGGTCTGTATCTGAGACTGCACATCTCCTCGAGCCACGTTCCATTCCCTCCATGCCTAATGTTGGCCTCGCGTTCTACAGAAGCAGTCAGGGCATCCATACACTCTTCTCTGTGTGCTTTTCTGTATACCTGATCCCATCTCAACCCACAACACCCAGCACCATGCACCATCTGTCATCTCCCTTCAGTCAACCTGCAAATAGGTAAACACAGCCTGGAAAACCCACCCTCATCCAAGCTATGTCTGAAGTTATGATCGTCTGTCTTTACCATCAAACTTTCTAAAAGGCTATTCTTGTGTGTGGCCTCCATGGTCTCACGCCCAGTCACTCTATCTCTCTGTTTGGCTTAGGACTCCACTACTCACCTCCCATTTTCTTTCAGTACTCAGTGACAACCTCCTCGATCTACCCCCACCCCCTAATCAAGCTGCTTTGCAACTTTTCACATCATCGAACATTGCTGACATTTCATTCCTTGAAATCTCTCTTCTCTAGACATCTGTGCAAAAATGCCTTCCTGGCATCAAAGCCACGTCCCTCCCCTTCCATCCACTACTCCTTTATTCTTCCTCTTTATCTGCCCAAGAAAAGAAGGAATTACCCTAAATCCTTAACTGTCACTCTCTCTACAAGGAATATATCTCTTGGCAACAGCATGACTGCATCTCTCTTCCCCCAAGCACCCATCCCTACATTTTGACTGTCCAACCAGAACCTACACCTGTGGGTCCCACAGACACCTCAACTCAGATTGCCTAAAGCTGCACTCCTCCTCTTACCTCCTGGACCTGGCTCCCTTCCTGAGTTGCCACGACTGTTGTGGCAGTTGACACATCAGACTCAACATTCTGAAAGCACACAGGCACCCCTAAGCCTACTGCAGCATTGTTTTTTCCATAGCCGAGATATGGAAGCAGCCCAAGTGTCCAACAACAGAAGACAAAGTGGTACATACACACAATGGTATATTACTCAGCCATCAAAAAGGATGAGATCCTGATATTTACAACAGTATGGATGTACGTAGAGGGTATTGTGCTAAGCAAAACAAGTCAGAGAGAGAAAATCAAATACTGTATCTCCAGGAATGAATCCTTGAAAAATGCCCTACATATTCAAGTTTTAATGTAGGACCATAATCAACAGTTTTAGCATATATGACCACGATATAAAATGAAATCTTTAAAGAAAAAAGGAAATAATAGGACAACAGTAGCCAGGGTAAAAAGACTTAACAATTGTCTTGCTCATCATTACCAGCACCACACCAGTTACACGTCTGACTCCCAGGCCAGAATAGCAGGTGTGAGGACAGGTCCAGGCAGAGAAAGTGTTACTTGTCACATTTTTTGAAAAATGATAAACAGAAGGGATGCCTGGGTGACTAGGCTGGTTGAGCGGCCAACTCTTGATCTCAGCTCAGGTCTTGATCTCACGGTGGTGAGTTTGAGTTCCACACTGGGCTCTGCACTGAGTGTGGAGCCTGCTTAAAACTAAACTAAACTAAAGTAAAATAAAATAAAATAAAATAAAATAAGACCTCTGTCAAAAGTATGTGAATTCACAACTTACATGTAAGTCAAATTCTACTTGTTCTAAGACAGCATGAAAACCAAGATGTCATTATCAAGACAGGAAGCAAGATAAATTGTGTATTCCATGTGCTGTGAGATGACCCCAACTGCATCCAAGTCAGCCATGGCCCTCCACACATCTGCAAGAGAGGGTATATTATCCCCATTAGCACAGAGGGAACCAAGGCTCAGAGAGGTTAAAAAAAAGAGTCCAAGATCATAGCATCATTTAGCAGCACAGCCAGAATGTATAGGAATTACCTCAAAACAGGGAACACTAGTGGAAGAATACCTTAGTGTGGAGCTATGAAAACCCAGGTAGAACGCTGCCTCAGAAAGGCAGATAATCAATAAAGGAAAAATAAAGAGGCACCTGGGTGGCTCAGTCGGTTAAGCATCTGCATTGGGCTCAGGTCATAATCCTGGGATCTTGGGTCCTGGGATCTTGCCCTATGTCAGGCTTCCTGCTCAGCAGGGAGTCTGCTTCTCCCTCTGCCTCTGCTCCCCATTCATTCTCATAAACAAATCAATAAAATCTTACCCCCCAAAAAAGGAAAAATAAAGATTATAAGCTTATAATAAAGATATGAATGATGAGTCAAAGCTTTCAGTGACACACACACTTGCCTACAGTTCTCTGGCTAAAACATGGGTGGAATTGATGGGGTTAGAAGAACAGGAGGCACATAGGCCCGGACAGCACAGCCCCAGCAGATGGAGAAACCTGGTGTAGGTTTAGCTACCTTTCATTGTCCTTTAAAATGTCAAAACTAAAGAAATCTGGTAGGGTTATTGAAGTCTGATCCTGGGGGATGCCTGGTTGGCTCAGTCTGTTAGGCAGCAGCCTAACATGACTCAGGTCATGATCACAGGGTCCTGGGATCAAGTCCGGCATCAGACTCCTTACCCAACCAGGAGCCTGCCTCTCCCTCTGCCTTGTGCTCTCTCACTGACAAATAAATAATCTTTAAAAAGAAAGAAGAAAGAAAAAAAGAAAAGAAAAATAAAATCTGATCCACAGTATAGAACCACACAAAGGATGGTACTTTCTTGGGCTGATTTCTGTTTGTTTGATTTTAAGTAGGCTCCACAGCCAGCATGGACACTAGTGCAGGGTTTGATCTCAGGACCCTAAGACCATGAACTGAGCAAAAGGCAGACAATCAATTAAACCACCCAGGCACCCCACTTTCTTGGGTTCTAATGGGACTTTTCCTAGGTTCTAATCCTAGCTGTACTGGCTGCCAGGGGGAATGAAGTCCAGCACCACAAGTAAAGCATCCCAAGGCAGCAGTCCTCTGCAGGAGATTTGCTGGTGGCTGCCATCATCAAAGAGTCAGTGGGTGAAGGTGTTGAAGCACAGTGGGAACAATGATAGCCACTGCCTTTTGGGTGTCACTGAATCATCCTATTCATCTTCAGGAAGCCTGGCCCTTCTCCAGTCAATGCAGCAAAAGCAAACTTGTTAGAAGAACAGTGGAGGGGGTCATCTCCCTCCCTCCCAGAAACTGAAGCAACCAGCCAAACAGTGTAGCACTGGAGTAAAAATAAAAATATGAAGGAATGTGGGGGCACCTGGGTAGCTCAGTCTGTTAAACATCTGCCTTTGGGTCAGGTCCTGATCTCAGAGACCTGGGATCTGAGACCCACATCAGGCTCCCTGCTCAGTGAGGAATCTCCCTTTCCTTCTCCCTCTGCCCCTGTTCCTAGCTCATTCTCTCTCTCTCTCTCAAATAAATAAAATCTTTAAAATAAGAAATTTATGCCGGGGGGAGGGGGTTTGGGAGAAGGGGGTGGGATTATGGACATTGGGGAGGGTATGTGATTTGGTGAGTGCTGTGAAGTGTGTAAACCTGGTGATTCACAGACCTGTACCCCTGGGGATAAAAATATATGTTTATAAAAAATAAAAAAATTAAAAGAAAAAAAAAAATAAATAAAATAAAATAAGAAATTTAAAAATGAAGGAATGAATCAAAATGGAGAATTCAGAAACACAACTACAGATATAAAAACTACATATAAAAACCTGAAATATGACCTGGTGAGAGATGAAGAATTATTAAATCATGATACTGTATGAACTGATTGCCAATTTTTTCTTAGAACATAGAGCACACTGTACTACACCAAAACAAAAACACAAAATTAGGATTGAATACAAAAACAAAATTATCAGTGTTATTCCATCAAGTGTTTCTCTAACCTACTGATCAAAACCTCAGTTTATCCTCCAAAAGAATCTGGGCACCACCTCAGCACACACGAACACATTTTCAGGCCACAGTTCACACTGCTCCAGTCCCTACTCTAAGTCCTGAGCCATGGGCTCCTCCAGGCAAAGCCACCACCAACTATGTCAGGGCCCCTGCCCTAGAAATCCTCAAACCCAACCACTTCACAACAGAGAGACTCAGGGAGATTCAAATGGGCAGAAACGTGGGACTTTGACTTTTTTTTTTAATTAAAAGGAAAATACAGCAAGAAACATTTCTAGCACAAAGTGAAGAGCTAATCTCTCACAATGTCAAGAGTATTAGAATTATCTGGGACGCCTCGGTGGCTCAGTTGGTTAAGCAGCTGCCTTCGGCTCAGGTCATAATCCCAGCGTCCTGGGATCGAGTCCCACATCGGGCTCCTTGCTCCACGGGGAGTCTGCTTCTCCCTCTGACTCTGCCTTCCACTCTGTCTGCCTGTGCTCGCTCTCCCTCTGAAAAATAAATAAATAAAATCTTAAAAAAAAAAAAACAAATGTCTACCAGGAAAAGTAAAATTAAAAAGATGAGGAAGAAGACAGAAAGACAATCAAATCCTTCCGTTGTTTTTAGTTGTGGTATATTCAAGCTTATTTGGTCAGATATCCTACCACCAAATGCTAATTTCTCCCCACTATAAACTTGCTCTGACATATTATTAGTAAGAATTTTTCTTTTACACCTGGATTTCTACATTTCTTGGTTTTATGTGTATTTATAAACATGGAAGACCTGACCCAACTCAATGATCTATCTATTCACCCTAAGAATTCTCAGCTATACTTCACATTACCTTCTTGCTCAGTACATACAATGTAACAATGATGACCCTGTTTAAAAACCTCTTCAAAGCCCATTGTCTCCAAGCACCATTAAAGGAAACGTATTGCAGTTATAATGCTTGGCTGGAGGGGGAATGTGTCCTCAACTACATACATATTGGGTATTCAAGTGATCGCTTCACTAGTCCATAATAAATGTCCTCTTTGTAGAAATGCCAGACTATTAATTTGTCAAAGATCATTCACGTTCAAGCAAGTCTTTTCAACTCAGCTGGCTTACATTCCCATTTTGGACTTGCTCAGAACTTCGCTCTTTAGGAAAATGACACTGTCTCATAATAAGTCTTCACAAACATCTCCACCATTTCAAGTCCTACTTATACATCAATTTAAAAAAATTAATTGCATTCTATACATCATCATTCTATGTTGTGTGGTGCAAAAATAATGAATACTGGTATGCTGAAAATAAAAAATAAAATTAAAAAGAAAAAAAAAAAAACAATCTGAGGGTTTTGAAGAGGCCCAGGGTGGGAGGTTGGGGAAACTTGGTGGTGGGTATTAGAGAGGGCATGGATTGCATGGAGCACTGGGTGCGGTGCAAAAAAACAATGAATACTGATACACTGAAAAGAAATAAAAAAATTAAAATAAATATATAAATAAAAATGTAAAAAGGTGAAAAAAAATGTTGGCTAATACTCCTTTGAAACATAAACATACCCTGTTAACTGCCAAAATTTGAAATACTCAGTAATCTTTTTTCTTTTTCCAACTACAATCTATGGTGTGTGGCAAGTATTTATATATGATTTCCTCTGAATACACCTGAGTGATTATGAAAGTAATGGTCCTTAACAAATGGTGTGCTTTTTCAAAATAAAATTCAAGTTTTGTACAAATCTGTAATTTTGAACAAGAACCTACAGGTTTATAACCCAACAGGTCCATTTAGAAATTAATTCCTTATAGTATTTCATGAATATAAAGGCTCTCTCATTCATCAAGAGGCACAGTTAATGAATTAAGTAATGATCGAATAGCCACTATATGTTATATAACAAAGTAAGATATGCTGCTCTCTTTGAAGAAATTATAATCCAGAGAATAGCTTCTTCATTCAACATCCACAACACTACCAGGAATCAGATTCTATAGTAGATAACGTAAATTAAAGGAACAAAGGAACATTTTATTTTTTTTTTTAAAGATTTTATTTATTTATTTGACAGAGAGAAATCACAAGTAGTCGGAGAGGCAGGAGCCTGCTTCCCCTCTCTCAAAGGAACATTTTAAAAGCTGTGGAAAGCTGAGCTTAAATTTGAAAATGTGCCTAAAACCAATGATGATATTAACAACAAGAAAAGTTAACAGGAAAACTAACCATTACCATCAGCTAAGCACTGTTCCAGGTACTTTTCATGTATTAACTTACAAAAATCCCCAAGTATGTTAGGAATGAAATGTAGAGTTATATGGCAGGAAAGTGCATCTGTGGGTAATCCTAAAAAGAAGGATTAGCACCTGTACTGTGCCATACAGAGGAAACGTAGCCATATTTAAGGGTAACTGGGGCACCTGGGTGGCTTGAGTGGTTACGTGTCTGACTCCTGGATTTCAGCTCAGATTGTGATCTCAGGGTTCTGAGATCAAGCCCTGTGTAGGGCTGCACGCTTAGCACATAGGTTTTTTTTTTTTTGGTTTGTTTGTTTGTTTTTTAAAGATTTTATGTATTTATTTGACAGAGAAAGAGAGAGGGAACACAAGCAGAGGAAGAGGGGGAGGGAGAAGGAGGCTCCCTGCTGAGCAGGAAGCCCAACTCAGGGCTCAATCCCAAGACACTGGGTCATGACCTGAGCTGAAGGCAGATGCCCAATGACTGAGTCACCCAGGCAACCCTCAGCAGAATCTGCTTGAGATACTTTCTTTCCCTCTTCTGCTGGTCCTCCCCCAACTCATGTGTGCTTGCTCTAAAAAAAATAAATAAAATATTTTTTTTCAAAGGGTAAAAAAGATTAAGGGTCACTAAATGAGAAAAACATAAATTTGCTATATTATGTATTGGGCAAAAGACAACTCAAGATATTAACATGATAAATTAGATGCTTTGGCGGGCAAAGTCTAACTGCATTTAGGAATCAGAACAAAGAGGAAAACAGTATGCCCCAGTGTTCTGGGTGGTATCAGCGCAAACTGAGAATATAAAAAGAATTTTTTTAAAGTTTACAAAAATATAACAATAGTGATCTAACATTAATAAGAAAGGAAGACAGAAAAGTAAAATGACACAAGGACACAGTTACAAGAGAAGATTCACAGGAGGTAACAAATGAAGTGGGGAAAATTTATGATTTGTAAATGCTGACTGTGATATTACTTCTTCCCACACTGAAGGGATCAGGATATCCTGTATCTTCTGTATACACACAGGTATAACACTGAATGTAGGGTGGGCAAAAGATGCTAAAAATATAAATATGCAGATAGCAGAATATCTTAGCTATAGGAAGGTATTATTTTATTTCAAATATCCAATTTGAGAATTTGTACTTTAACAGGTAAATGTAGTCTGTTGCTATTTATGGTAATTCCTGAAATATATCAAGTCATCTCTCACATTTTACCTGGTACTTTATATCTGTCACAATCTTACTACCAATTCTATTGTACTTTTCTTCCTCCTTTTTGAAATAATTTATCTTTTCCATTTTTTTCCCTCCCAACAACTTTAGAAGTTATACACATCTGTTTCTCAGCTTTAAGGGGCTATCCATCACATCATACCATGAATATTTAACTTAAAATCTAGACTAATTCAATATCTTAGATCTCCCTTTCTGAAGAACAGAAGCATCAAACTCAATTTGATCACCTCTCACCTCATTTATATACAGTTAGTGCTTTGTGTATGTTTTTTAGCCCTACATATTAGTATCATAATTGCTTTACACACCCATTTGTTCAGATTCACCTCTGTGTTTTGTCATGACTTATCACTTGCCACTCCTCTCAAGCATTCTTTTGGGTTTCATATTCTATTCCTGTAGTATGTCCATTAGAATTTTACAATGAAACTACACAATTAAAGGTACAGCTGCTATAATTTATTTCATTACCAACGCAAATTTAATGATACTCTGAGACGAACTCTCCTGTTGACTAAACCTCAGTTAGTGTCCTCTGAGCCCTGTTCTCAACTAGGCCTTAACTAGGTCTTACAGGTCTATCTGGGCTGAGCTCAGTTTCTGCAAGAATCCTTTTAAGTCAGTCTAGTGACAGTCCCTTCACCCTTGATATCTGATCAAGTTCCTTAAACCCTGTCCCTGATGTGTTAGTGCCCGATCTGCATTCAGCAAGAATCCCCCTACTGTTGGTGTTTCTCTTAGTAATCTTCTATCCAGTGATTCCCCCCCACTCTGCCTGTTGGCTGTAAGTCCCTAGCTGTCTTAGCAGTATGTGGAGTTGAGCTCGGTTTTACTGAAACTTCTCACCCCCTATTCCAACAGTTACTGAATAAAATCTGTATCTATCACTGTTAATGGGGGCTGGCTTTATTTCTCATTGAAGCAGCATGAGCCCAGCTGACTGGTGGAAGAGAAACAGGAGTAAAGAAATAAACCCTTTGTGACACAGGCTTGGATGGGCAGCCAAAAGCTGAAAACGGAGCACAGACACTGAGGAAATTCTGACATGACAGGTCCAAGAACTAGGGAACAGTATCAAATACAGCCACATATAAGGAACTGGAGTGCCAGGAAAAAATTAAGAATGAAATACATCAAACCACTTATTTAGGAAACCGAGAAGGCAACAAGAAAAATAACCAGGAAACCCACCCCCCCCCACACACACACTAAAAAAAAAACAAAGGTAAGTCTGGAAACAACAGAGTTGAACAGCTAAAAACCAAAGATGAAAAGAAAATCTTGATGGCAACAAGAGAAAACAGAATATTAAATATGGAAAAACAGAGATTTAAAAATCAGAGAAGGTAGTATGTAACCCAGAAGACAGTGAAGTGAATCAAGTATGAGCAGAAAAGTGTCGATCCAGATTTCCGTACTGACAGAAAACATCCTGCTCAAGGAAGGCCTGTAGGCAGAAAGAGCTGCTTGCTGCCTTGTGGGGTTTGAAGTAAAATATCACACAGAACGGGAGGAGGAACAGAAGCATATTATTGCGAGCCTCTTATAAAATAACATGATGTCATTTGAAATCAGTCTGTGACAGTCTGAAGATATCATATTCCACAGGGCATCCACTTAAGTGGTGAAAATATTCCCATTAAAAAATGAGAGATTTTCACATTAGTTAAAAAAGACCAACCATAGGAAACCCACTCTAAATATAAATAGATTAAAAGTAAGAAGATGGAAAAAGATACACTACACAGACATTACAAGAAAGCTGAAAGGACTATTTATGTTTTTTTTCTTTTTTTTACCTCCAGGGCTTCTGACTATAAACCGTGGGTTCCCATGACTAGCCATCTCACCTCAGACTAGTAATTCACTAGAACACCTCAAAACCCCCCAAAACTATTTACTTATATATTGCTAATTGGTTTTATTTTATTTTTAAAGATTTTATTTATTTTTCTGAGAGCAAGACAAAGTGAGAGAGGGAAACAAGCAGTGGGATTGGGAGAGAGAGAAGCAGGCTTCCCTCCCAGCAGAGAGCCTGATGCAGAGCTAGACCATGACTTGGGCCAAAGGCAGACGCTTAAAAACTGAGCCACCCGGGAGCCCCCTATATGACCAATTTATTATAAAGGTTTCAAATCTGGAGCAGCCAAAGAGAACAGATATATAGGCAAGGGTTGGGGACGTGTGTGGTATGTGGAACTCCCACACCGTCTCTGGGGCACACCACTCGAAGCTTCCTGAACTCTGTTGTTCAGAGGCTCCTAGAGAGGTTTCATTACCTAGGCTTGAGTGATTAAGTCACTGGCCACTGGTGATGGCCACCCCCCCAACACACCTGAAGTGATCTAGCGGCCCCCAGCCACCAGTTACTTCAGTATACAAAAGACACTCTTTTCATGCCAGAGATTCCAAGGGTTTTAGGAGCTATGTGCCAGTAACCATGTGGAAAGAGCCAAAAACGTTTTTTTCCCCCCTTTGGTTATATCATAGTCTCTCTCACAGTAAAAACTGCAATGGACCCCCATTTTTTTTAAGGACATTCAAATTTTGCAGCATGGCCTAGAACTTCAAGATCAAGTTTATGCTGGTGTCTCCAACTTTATTTCATGCCATTGCTCACTGTGCTTGTCGTGACAGAAACACACTAGCCATCTTGCGATCGACTGAATGAGTCCAGGGTACTCCTGACCAGGACGTTCCTGCCTCTCTCAGCAATGCTCTCCTCACAGATCTTTGCTGTCAAGATTTTTCATATAATTTAGGTCCTTTCCAGATACAATCTTGAAGAGACTACCCCTGGCCACTTGGCTGAAACAGTCTACTTATCCCCAATACACTCTATTGTTATGGTCTCATCTTCTGGTCTTTAAAACCCTTCATAGCATTTAGCATGACTTGAGATTATAGGATTAATTTATTTCCATCCTTTCTTCCTCTGTGGTCCTTATCTCTACACCTTCCTCCTGAATGTAAGCCCAGCAAAGGGAGAGTCCTTGACTTTCTTGTTCATTGATGTATATCCTGAGCTTTTAGAAGAACATTAGTTAAGTGCTGGTTAAAAGTAAAAATTTCCCAGGGGTGTCTGTGTGGCTCAGTGGGTTAAAGCCTCTGCTTTCAGCTCAGGTCATAATCCCAGGGTCCTGGGATTGAACCCAATCCCAGGGTCCTGGGATCGAACCCACATTGAGCTCTCTGCTCAGCAGGGAGCCTGCTTCCTCCTCTCTCTGCCTGCCTCTCTGCCTACTTGTGATCTCTGTCAAATAAATAAAATAAACAAAATCTTTAAAAAAAATGTATAAACTTCCAAGATGCCTATTTGAAGGCCCTGTGTATTTGTATCTTGCCTCTTCTGATGCTCACAAATATTGTGACAAAGGTCTTATTATCCAAATTTACAATGAGGAAACAAAGGCTCATAGAGATTAAGTGACTCTTCTAAGCCAGTAAGTGGCTTAGCTAGGATTTGTGGGCTGACAGTAGTAATATTAAAGTAGGCTTCAGAACAAAAAGGTTCTACCAGAAATAGAGACATCATCATAAAGGGGTCAAAGGCTCAAGAGGACATAAAGATCCTAGTATTTATAAACTTACTAATTCTTAAAATTGGTAATGCAAAAACCAATAGAACTGAAAGAAATAAACACAAAATTACAGCCACAGAGTTCAACACTACTTCTCACTGTGTCACTGACAAAGCTCTTAGGAATTTTATCCCCAAACCCATATTTCCGTTAGCCCTGTGATTTTCAGTACACTATTTTATATGGAGCAGTGATTCTTTTTTAGGAAAACACACATCACGTTATAAAAGAACTCACCGTATTTGTATACCTTCTCTCCTCTCCATTTGTTTTTAGCCTCCTCTTATCTATATAGATACATACCCTTTCTGTGTTGCCTAGATTTGCAACTCGTACAATCTGTCACCTAGGTCCCACATCTGTTTTAACATCAGTTCTTTGTGGGGGGTTGTCAGCGTGGCACGGTCCGCTGACTGTCTGACTCTTGGATTCAGCTCTGGTCGTGATCTCGGGGTTGGGGGTAGAGTCCCTCGTCGGTATCCATGATCAACACAGAGTCTGCTTGTTTCTCTCTCTGTCCCCCTACCATGTTCACTCTCTTTCTCAAACAAGTAAGACTTTGGAAAAAAATAAAATAAAATAAAATAAAATAAAATAAAATAAAATAAAATAAAATTAGTTCTTCAGTTAAAGTCAGAGTCTACTACCAACCTTTTTTACCATGCTTCTTTATGTCACTCCTGGGTTACCTGATACTCATTCTCTAACAGAGTCTTCTAGGAACAAAGATCCTAGAGTTCTTTTCCCTTCAGAAAAGACTTGCTGTCTTTGTTGAAGAGTATCTTCTTAACTGGGTGTAATACTCTCAATGTGACACCTTGAGGATTTTGTAGAAACTGCTCTTGCTGACTCTGAGCTACAGATTTTACTATGGAAAAGTCTGAGGCTATTTGGACTTTCTCTTATATTGGCCGGTTGTCAAAATAACTGTTTTTGAAATCTAGTCCCTTGATCAGAATATATCCTAATGTTGCTAAGGACTGGCTCTTTTACACAGATTCAATCACAAATCTCTTCCCCCACAAAATGTATTCTCAAAATATTATAAACATTTGTTCTATTTCTTTTCCTTTCTATTTTGGGTAATGAATTCTATGTATGGTATGTATGTGAACTCCCTTTTTAATGTAATCTTCTAATTTTATTTCATTTTCTTCTTGCTTACATCTATCCTTTCTTTCTGAACAAATTTTTTTAAAAAATATTTTATTTCTTCATTTTAGAGAGAGAGAGACACAGTGAGAGAGGGAACATAAGCAGGGGGAGTGGGAGAGGGAGAAGCAGGCCTTCCGCCAAGCAGGGAGCCCAATGCAGCCCTCAATCCCAGGACCCTGGTATCATGACTTGAGCTGAAGGCGGATGCATATTGACTGAGCTACCGGGGCGGGCCCTGAACAGATTTTTGACAGTATGTATTCATCCTTGGGATTCTTCCAGTTTGCTTTCTTTTTTTTTTTCTTTTTTTTTTTTTTTTTTTAAGATTTTATTCATTTATTTGACAGACAGAGATCACAAGTAGGCAGAGAGGCAGGCAGAGAGAGAGAGTAGGAAGCAGGCTCCCTGCTGAGCAGAGAGCCCGATGCGGGGCTCTATCCCAGGACGCTAAGATCATGACCTGAGGCGAAGGCAGAGGCTTTAACCCACTGAGCCACCCAGGTGCCCCCGATTTCTTTCTTTACTGTAATTTTATTTTCTGTTCTCTTTTCTCAGTTTGACACCCTGCCATGTGTTTGCTATTCCCTTATTAATATCTTTCTTAAATACTTGTATCACAGAGATAATTAATTCAATTAGTTCACCCTTTGGAAACTCATGATTTAATATTTGGTCACATAACTTACCTACTTTATGACCACTTTGATCAGATGACAATTCCATCACCAACTAGCTTTCTTCCCAATACTTTTCACCCCTTTTTCCTTATAATCATTTTGCATGCATTTGTGCTGATTCCTTTTCCATTACTTGGGCTAAAAGGATGTGAGCTTTTCAAGGAAGACCACACTGCAAAAGGTTTACTTGGGAGATGGAACAGAGTCATCCCTTAGGCTAGAGGGGTAATGCATTATGAACAAGTGTTCTGCACATGTGTTGGTCTCGGTTTACAGATCAAAGAGGATGTGCCTTCCTTCCTCATTGGAGTAGCCTCCAGAACAGCTTGCTCTCTTGGTCATCACAGAGCCAGCTCACTGGGGCTGGCATTGCTGCAGCTCCAAATTGAGGAACACCGAGTGTTGCACTCATTTCACAGAAACAAGCCCAGAGGCCAAACTGGGCCCAAGAATGAAAGTGCATACTAGGAGTCTACACTGGAAACAATTCTTACCCACTGAGACAAGGTGGCTATAGTTCTCCAGCATCACCTCCCTGTACAGGGTCCTCTGAGCAGGGTCCAGATGCTGCTACTCCTCCTGGGTAAAGCCCACAGTCATATCCACAAATGATAAGGATGCCTGAAACAGCACATTTGTGTTCAAATGTAAGTAATCACAATGGGAAGACATGGAAAAGCTGTCAAAGAACTATTACGGAATTCACTATTCACAATTAGAAAATGTGTTCTGGCATGCCTACCTTTGTACTTGGTTGAAGGAGAAAGCATGACAGACATTCCTCACCAGTGTGATAAGTTACTGGCCTCCCATCATGTGCGTACATGCCATAAAGAACTCTCCTACCTTGAGAATCTGAAAACCAATAAAACCATGACACTGTTCTCAAGGAGCATTTAATCTGACAGACACAAGCATGAAGCATCCAACCACCATGTAGCATAAAACCCTACTACAGTAAAACAGGTGCAAAGTAGAGTGAGATTACAGAGGGGAGAAAAGTTCTATTCCTGCTATTAGGATGGGTTTCACTGATAACATAGTATCATTCATGAACCTGGCCCAAAAGCACAACCATGTACACTTCTAAAATATGGAGTTAAGGGGCACCAGTTGGATTAATGTTTGCCTTTGGCTCCGGTCATGATTTCAGGATCCTGGGATCAAGCCCAATGTCAGGCACCCTGTTCAGTTGGGAGTCTGCTTCTCACTCTCCCCCTGTGTGTGTGTGTTCTCTCTCTGTCAAAGGAATAAAAATCTTTTTAAAAAATGTAGTTAAAGGAGTCAGTGAACACACAGGAAAGGACTGCTGGGACTATGTTCACATAAAGAGCTACAGTCGTCTTCAGGGAAAATGCTATTTAATAATTCTGAACATAACTCCTGTAGGACGGGGTGTCCAAAATGTTTGGTTACTGTTCCATGTAGAAAACCTTTTTCTTTCTTTCTTTCTTTTTTATTTTTAGGAAACCCTTTTTTATAAATAGTAAACTTACAATGTCAATATATATATTTATTAAATTCCATTATTGTTATTTTTCCTAAGTCACTTTTATTTTTTCGAATGAATATATTTGGCATGTAACATTGTATAACTCTGAAAGGCTTATATACTGTAATGATGCCAATGTAGCTGTATTTATCACATCACATAATTACAGTACATTAATGTGTATATCCATTTCACTGCATACTGGATTTCTTCATTCTTTTTTTTATGGATTACAATAAATATAGGGAGATACTCAAATATTTTCTTTCCAGGACTGAATTGACTGTCTTATACAGTTAATAGGTTTTATACCACCCATTTATGAAATGACCACTGCGAAAAATATAGCATGAAGAAACAGAGACATATCATTCCCAGGTTATCAAAACAGTTAATCAATGTTCATGTCAAACACTAAAAATTGGTTAATAGGAAAAACAAGACTATTTTCCAGAAATGTATAAGGTATTATTGAGAAAAGAAAAAAAAAAACAAAGAATATCTAAGTAAATGAATACACTATATTCATGGCTTGGACAATTTAATATTACAAAAATATCTTATTTCTCCACAAATTGGCCTATAAATTGAAGACAATCAGAATTAAAATCTTAGCAGATAATCTTTTTGTGGAAACTGATTAAGCTTACTCTCAGACTTACATAGAAACTTGAATGGCCAAGAATAACCAAAGTTACCTTGGAAACAGGATGGATAAACTCACACTAATTATGGTAGGCAGAATCTAAGATGACGACCTCCAATGGATCCAACAACGTGACATAAACTCCTCTTAAATGGAAGAGACTTAAGTCCCTGTGATTGTGATACATTCTACGGCAAAACAGATTTTGCAAGTATAAATGAGATCCTTTAATCAGTATACTTCGGCCTAAAGGGAAGATTTACTTGGGTGGGCCTGACCTAATCATGTGAGTCTTTTATTTATTTATCTTTAATACTTTATTTATTTATTTGAGAGAGAGAGTGAGAGCGCATGAGCACACAAGCTCACATGAGGGGCAGAGGGAGAAGCAGGCTCCCTGCTGTGCAAGGGACTTGATCTCAGGACCCCGGGATTACGGGACATGGGACTTGATCTCAGGACCCCGGGATTAGAACTGAGCCGAAGGCAGACCCTTAACCAACTGAGCCACCCAGGCATCCCTCATGTGAGTCTTTTAAAGAACGTAAAATACCAGAGACCCTTCCTCTGACCTCAAAGAAGAAACAAGCTACTGTGAATCCTACGGCTGTCCAGAAAGAAATTCTGCCACATATGTACAGATGGGAACCCAACCAAGCCTTAGATAAGGAGTCCCAAGCAACACCTTGATTGCAGCATTAATGCCTAAGAAACTTAGCTAACCTACTCCTAACTCATTCTCGTCTATACATCAGGACAACTGCAAATGGACTGGTCAAGCTTTAATGTAAAAAAAAATAATAATAATAAAAAGTAAGAGCTATGTAAGTACTAGAAGAAAACATGGGTGAGTTCCCCCATAACTTAAGAAAGAATAAAACTTTCCTAACCATGACTAAAAATTCAGATGCAGAGCTCACATAGTTCAGTCACTAGAGCATCAGACTTATAAAAATCCAGATGCAATAAAATAAAATACTGACAGACCTGACCACATAAAATTATAAACAACCAACCAATTGAGTCCTCTACAAAATAAAAGAAAAACGAAAATCGAAAGAAAAATGACAATCCAGAATTAAGTGTCTGCAACTTACATGACAAAGAAAGGGTTAGGGTCCCTATATAAAGAATTTCTAAAAAGAAAAAAAAAAAAAACAATAACCCTCTAAATATGGGCAAGAACTGTGAAGAGAAAACTCATAGGAAGAGAAATGCAAATGGTGCTAAACTTAGAAGATCAAGCTTACCCTTTAAAAAGAAAAATATAAATAAAAAGTATACTGAACTATTTCCCTCCTATTGGACTGGCAGAAATCCAAAAGAATAACCACACATACTTAATTTGTTATATGCATAAAAGCATCCTCATATCCTGTTCAAAATACAAAAAAGATTAACCACCATTAAGTGAAATATGGCAATAGTTAGCTAAATTATACATGAATTTACCATTTAACCCAGAAATCCCACTTCTGGGGACCAAACACAAGGGCACACTGATCAATGAAAGAAGAGGTTATATCACTATTTATATTTGCAAAAGACTAAAAACACCCCCGATATTGATTACTAATGAACTCGTTGAATATGTTATGTTATACTCACACCATGAAGTGCTAAGCAACTGGAAAAGGAACTGAGGAATATCTCTTTGTGGCACTACGGAGTGAATTCCATAGTACATTATTAAGTGACAAAGCAAAGTTTAAGTTAGGGGCACCTTAGTGCCTCAAATGCTTAAGCGTCGGCCTTCAGGTCCTGGGATCCAGCCAGAGTCAGCATCTGGCTGCCAGCACACCTGCTTCTCCCTCTCCCTGTGCCTCCCCAACCGCTCAGGCTCTCTCTCTGTATTCTCTGTCTCAAATGAATAAATAAAATCTTAAAAAACAAAAACACCAAAAAAAAAAAAAAAAACCCACAAAAAAACAATAAAAAAAAGAACTGGGTGCCTAGATGGCTCAGTCATTAAGTGTCTGCCTTCAGCTTGGGTCGTGGTCCTGGGATCATACCAGCATCCCTCCCCGCTCTGCAGGAAACCTGCTTCTCCCTCCTGCACTCTCCCGACTTGTGTTCCCTCTCTCACTGTCTGTCAGATAAATAGACTCTTTAAAAAAAGAAAACCCACAAAGTTTAAGTTAAAATCAAGTACAATATGACAAAGATCTACATATGGGCCTTCTTATATTAAAAATAACAAAATGAGAATCACTATATTGCATATCTAAAATTAATATGAAATTGTATGTTGATTTCACTGGAATTAAAATAAAAACTTAAAGGTGCCAGGTGGTTCAGTGGGTTGAGCCTCGGCCTTCAGCTCAGGTCATGATCTCGGGGTCACGAGATGGAGCCCCACATCAGGCTCTCTACTCAGCAGGGGGCCTGCTGAACTGAAACAAACAAAAGAAAACGAAACAAAAAAACCACCAAAAAAACAAAACAAAACTGTGGAAAAAAGATTCACAAATCTGACCACATCAACATGTAAAAACTTTCATATTACCGATGATACCACAAAGTGAAAAAATAAGGCAAACTCTGGAGAACATATTTACAATGAATAGAACAAAGATTACTATACAACACTCATAAAGGATATTTATCAATCAGTAAGAAATACAGAACAAAATTAACGGAAAAGTATGTAAAACTATACAAAACATGTAAATCAACATTTCACAGAAGAAAAGTGAAAGGCCCAATCTTATCCAAAATCAGAGAAATACAAATCAAAGCAATAAGGTTTTCATCATTCATCAGACTGGCCATAATTTTGAAATAACGGTATCAACTGTGAACAAGGAGACAAAGAAAGCTGTCCTGTCACCTAACAACTGGTGGGAGTCGTATGGTCACTTAGACCAATTTGGCAGCATAAATTGACACTGGAAATGCTTAGTCCCTCTGACCCAACAATATGTATCATGTGTGTACACTACAGAATACTTGAAATGCTTGCTCTTCTACAGGGACAGAAAATGTAAAAGATGGTCACTGCACAATAATTCATAATAATGATAAACAGAAATGACATAAGAAACAGACAACTAAATGTAAGCTGTCATAACAGAATATTAAAAGGAATGAAGTAACCAATTTGGATAGATCTTAAACACAGTATTAAATTCTAAACACAGGGCCACCTGCGTGGCTCAGTTGGTTAAGCATCCAGCACTCGATTTCAGCTCAGGTCGCGATTTCGGGGTCGTCAGATCGAGCCCCATGTCGGGGTCAGCAAGAGATCTGCTAGAAATTCTTCTTTTCCCTGCCCCTCCTGCTTGTGTGTGCTCTCTCTCGCTCTTTCTCAAATAAATAAATAAATCTTAAAAAAAAAAAAAAGGCAGCCAAAACAATCCTGACAAGTTTGTCAAGAAAATTTGTTCAGTAGAACAAACTGGAGAACTTACATTCCTGATTTCAACCTTCTATAAAGCTACAGTATCAAACAGAAGGAACCAGCATGATAATATCTACATAAGGATATTATCATATCCACAAATGAACAGAAGGGGGAGTCCAGAAACAAACCCATACACCTATGGTCAACTGATGCTCAACAAGGGTGAGCATTAAGCATTCAATGGGAGAAAAAAAAGAGTCTCTTCAACAAATGGTATTGGAACTGAATATCCACATGCAAATGAATGAAAATGGACCCCTTCCTCATATCATATACAAAAATTAACTCAAAATAGATCAAAGACCTAAATGTGAGAGCTAGAAACAATAATACTCTTAGGAAAATACAGGAGCGAATCTTCATGATCTTAGAATGACAACAGATTCTTAGATAGGACCTCAAAGGCAAACACAACAAAGGAAAAGAGATAAAAAAGACTTTACCAAAAAAAAACTTTTGTGAATCAAAGGATATACTTTCAAGAGAATGAAGAGACAACTCACAGAACAGGAAGAAATATTTGAAAATCACATATGTGATAAAAATCTATTCCCCAAAATACTCTTCAATAAATCCAATTAAAAACAGGCCAAGGATTTGAATGGACATGCCTGTGAAGCAGATATACAAATATCCAACAAGCACACGAAAAGGTACTCATTAGACATTAAGGAAAAGCAAATCAAAACCACAATGACATGCTACTTCATATCCACTATGATGGCTATAATAAGACAACAAGTGCTGTCAATAAAGAGAGGAAACGAACTCTCATGCATTGCTGGTGGAAATATAAAATTGTGCACATGGTGAAAAACAGGCGGT
This sequence comes from Mustela putorius furo, assembly GCF_011764305.1. Classification (NCBI taxonomy): domain Eukaryota; kingdom Metazoa; phylum Chordata; class Mammalia; order Carnivora; family Mustelidae; genus Mustela; species Mustela putorius. The sequence goes on from NW_025421941.1 coordinate 115,935, forward strand.
CCTGCGGTAATTTAAAACTACAACTAATGCATGATCCAGCATTTTCACTTCTCAGTAAATACCCAGAAGAACCAAAGACATGTATTGTACCAAAATTTGCACATGAATGTTCAGAGCTCATTATTCACAACAGCAGTAAAGCAGAAACAAGCCAGATGTCCCTTAACCAGTAAGTGGATGAACAGAACTCGGATCCATCTACACAGTGGAATATTCTTCAATGATAAAAAGAAATGAAGGCTCGGTAAAAAGGTACACTTAGCTATAAAACGAAGGTCTGAGGATCTCATGTATAACACGGTGACTACAGCTGATATCACAATTAAAATCTGTTGACTGCAGAGCTTAAATACTCTCACCAAAAATAAAAGAAAACCAAACCCAAAAACAAAGAAAGAAAGAAATATGTGAGGTGATGGATGTGTTAGATTAGATGGGAGGAATCCTCTCACAATGTATATGAATATCAAAATCATCACAATGTTCACTACATACCTTATAATTTTGTCAAATATACCTTAATAAAGCCAGAAAATAAAAACAATGAAGTCTGTAACATGCTCCAATATGATGAAGTTTAAAAACATTACACTAGGTGAAGGAAACACACAAATAAAATATACATTTTGTATGACTATACTCCTACAAAAGATCCAGAAGATCCAAGTCCATACTGACAGAATGTATATTAGTGGTTGCCAGGGTCTGACAATTTTGGAGTTATTTTAAGGACGTGCAGTCAATTTATTCTATAAAAATTCGAGGCTTTGTAAAGGGAAAACAAAAACAAACCAAGACCAAGGGAAAGCTCTCTACATGGGCTTTAGTAATATCTTCTCCCAAAAACTCTCATTAACTGGGTTCTGCTTGGTAATCTGTCTTTTGCTCCCACTGAAGAATAATTATAGGCATTTAGTTTGTGGTTTGCCACAAGAAGGTTGTTCATCATTTATATAAAGAGAAACAGAAGTTTTTTATTCAGCTCTTCATGCCAGAAAGTCTTTAGGCTCTGGAAGGAATAGGGATGCTCTATGCATGTTTGGGGGGTGGGGGTGGGGCGTGTGGAGGGAGTGTGTGGGGAGTCATGGTTAAAAGTCCGAAATATTTGCAAGTTTGATAACTATATAACTTTATATGATGTGTGTTTGTGCGCTCACGCCAACTTTGCCCTATTGATCTGCTGATCCGATGCTACTGGTCTACAGACCTCAAGATCACCTGCAACCTTGTTCAAAACAAAAATTCTCGGGCCCCATTCTATGGTTTAAAACACTTTCCAGTTTTGATCTGATGCACACTGAAGTCTGAGAACCACTGTGTCAGGCTGGTTCCCCCAGTTCATTTTATCTATTTCTACTTTTCTACTTTAAACACGAGTCATTATCCTCATAAGTTCCATTATAAAACAAAGCAGAAAATGACTTCAATAACTCACACAAAAAGTGGTTTCCCTTGGAAAAATGCAGAAATCTCTGAAGGCAGAGCTGGGATAGAGAAAGAGGAATGAAGTCATTAAAGGTACAGACTGCCTTGCAGTTCCCGGACCGGCCTGCTTAAAAAGTTGCAAACATCACCTGGGTGAAATGCCCCTCTGTGGGAGAATATCCTTTTCACCTCGCAGAAGGGGCAGGAAAGGACATATGATAAATCACCCACACGACTACGTATGACTGTGATTTGGCCATGAAGAGCTTGAGTTCTATTCAAGCTTGAGCTTGAATAGAACTATTGTCTAGGACATTTTTAAACAATGTCTGTACCCCTCTGTTCTGTTTCAAAGAAATTTTAAAAATGAGAAAAATTAGTTAAGCAAATTATAATACGCTAAATGAAGGAACACGAAACCTTCAGCAAAGGTTGTACAACAAAAGTTGTTACATCTGTATTTCCTTGTTTACTCAAGTTAGAGAAGGTAACCAAAGCTAAGAAAAAAAGGATGGAGGCACTTTCAAGTGAGTGTACCTTTTGTTTTTCTAAAGCATTGTAGTTTCTCAAATGGCTATCTTTTTTTAAACCAGTGGTGATGTGGTCAGTACAGGACTGGGGTAGAAAAACTCAACGTTTCCTCTGGGTTCTGCCCCAACACAAAGACAGGGAAATTCACTTACATTCTCAGCACCAATTTCTTCTCAACCTTCAAGAAGAAAAATAGGTAACTCTCCTTGTACTGCTGTCTTGTAAAGAACTCAACAGCACATCTTTAAATGCCAGATTCATTGTGTGAGCAGAGCTCAGAATCTGGGAAGAGGGGAGCACAAAACAAAGAGTAGGGGTTGAATTGGGATTGGTGAGACAAAACTGACTCATATCTAGTTTTAAGGCCCTTTCCCGCAAATCCCTGGAATGCCTCCAGCGCAGTTCTATTTCCCAGGTCATCTAACCATCCTTCACTCCTTCCATCCCAGCTGCCCTGGTCCAGGCTTCTCTCCATTAGGCAGCCTGGGAGTTTCTGAATAGGGCAATATTCTCAAATCTCACTTGTTCTGAACACGCCTGTGAAAACCTAGGATCTGCTCCTCTCTGGGAACTACACTCTGCTCAAAACTCACTCAAGAGGTGCCTGGGTGGTTTGGTTGGTTAAGCAAATGACTCCATCTCAGCTCAGGTATTGATCTCAGGGTCATGAGCTCAGCCCTGTAGTGAGCCTACTAAAAAAAAAAAAAAAAAAAAGAAAGAAAGAAAAAAAAAAAAAAAAAGAAAAGAGAAAAAAAGAAAAAAGAAAGAACATCAAATAGTTGTAGGGTTCTCTCCAACTAACATATACTTAGAGACTCCTCCTTCTTACTTCACAAGATGTGCTTTTCTAATGTAGATGAGAAAGACACCTGAGGGGCAAATTCATTTTAACTGGAATTGTCACCCAGGCTCACAGTGCCAATGTATTTGTCATTCCATAGACTCTCAGGTCAGACCTTCCATAAATTTAAATCAAGGCTGCTAAGAACTGTTACAAACCTAACTTGGATACAATTATACCATCTCTATTAGAGGCTTTGAAGACATCTAGAAATCCCATACACAGAGCTACTACACGGTTAAGATTCAATCGTTCAGATCATTTTTTCACACACGCCTAATTATTTCTGCTAAGTGCCCTGCAGGATGACATGCTGGCTTTTATAACCAAGAGGGAAGCTGCAAAGACCATGACATTTGGAGAAACACCTAAAATTGTCTTCTGGGGCGGCTGGGTGGCTCAGAGGGTTATGCATCTGCTTCTGCTCAAGTCCTAATCACAGAGGCCTGGAATCCAGCCCCTGCATTTGGCTCCCCACTGGGTGGAGAGCCTCCTTCTCCTTCTGCTCCTCCCTCAGCTTGGGCTCTCTGGCTGTATCACTCTATCAAATAAAATCTTGAATGAATGCATGAATGAATTTTTTTTAAAAAACGTCTTCTAGTGGAGCGTATGGCTGGCTCATTTGGCTAAGAAGTGCCTTCAGCTCAGATCATGATCTTGGGGTCCTGGGATTGAGTCCTCTGGTTGCGGGGGGTGGGGGGGGTTCCCTGCTCAGCAGGGAGTCTGATTCTCCTTCTTCCTGTCCCTCACCCTGATCATGCCCCCTTTCTCCTCCTCTCTCAAATAAAATCTTTAAAAAATAAAATAGTAAAATTGCCTTCTAGTTTATCTGCTAGTGTTGTGACATAGGATATATAACATTCCTCTCCACCTCAGTTTTATAATGTTATGGCAGAGAGAGCTCTATCTATCTAAGTGAGAGGTTGAAAGCATAATGCAACGAGTGATAAGAATAATTGTATTAACAACAGCAGCTAATAGTTACTGCGAGGCACTGAGCTATGTTATTTAATCCTCTGAACAACCCCACCACACAGGTGTTATTAATATCCTCAGTATTACAGACGTGAAGTCTCACGCAGGTTTGCCGTTCTCAGATGATACTTTGATAGTTCAGCCCCGCAGGAATCAAAGCCATCTGTCTGCTCAATTCCCGAGGCTCTACGACCCGACCGAGTGCACCCACCGCGCCTGTGCACCGGTCACTCCCCACCACCCTCCCCCTGCCTCCCTCCTCACCCCACTCCACGCCCCCCGCTGCCGCGCAAACCACGCGGGCAGATCCGCGCAGAGTCTGCAACTTCCGGCGGGCACCCAATCCCCACCACCCTGCCTTCCAAGCCGACCTTTCCCGTAGTAAAGAGTCTCCCGTCTCGTGATCCCTCCATCCGACCAAGGCCTCCTCGTACCCAGCTCTCCGGAAGAACAGCCAAGGGTCCCGCCGGGGTCCGCAGGCCTCTTCCCTACAGCCGGGCACCGTCGCCCACAACAGCGTCTTGGCGCCACGCAGAGACCCCCTCGGATCTCCCCATCCTTTTCGCCTCCCACACCCTCCCGCTCTGGCTGCACTAGCTCCGAGAACGGCAAGCAGACCGCCAGAAGCCTGGAGGTTCCGGATTGTCTCCCACAGAAAGCCGGAACATTGGGAAGCACCTGCGAGGTATTGTGCATGCACAGAAAGAGCCGCAGGCTACTAACTCCCATAACCGCGGGCTGCGGGCTCACAAACTTCCGGACTTCATTCCCGTAACTGTGCTTGCCCTTGCCCGGGACTGGAGAATTTCGGAAACGTTCTCTCTTCAGCAATTCCGAGACAGTGGCAGGGGGGTTGTTGCTTCTGTATGCAGCACCGGTTTTTTTCAGTGCCTCAAAGAAATAGTCTCACAGACACTTTGCTTTCTGAACGCCAAGCGACCAAAGGAGGCAAAAATGTAAAATCTAGGTAGAAAAGCTCGCTTACATACTAGAAATACAAAATACCTCTGTGGATTGGAGAAACAAGAACTCTCGTTCATCTGGACACCTGGGTGGCTCAATTGGTCAAACACCTGCCTTTGGCTCAGGTAGAGATCTCAGAGTCCTGGGATCGAACCCCATGTCAGGCTCCCTGGTTAGCAGGGAGTCTGCTTCTCCCTCTGCCTCCCCACTACTCGGGCTGATGTACATGTTCTCGCTCTCAAATAATCTAAACAAACAAACCCTTCTTATTCATTACTGGTGTGAATGCAAAATAATACAAACATTTTGGAAAACTGTTTTACAATTTCTTTTTTTTTTTTTAAAGATTTTTTTATTTTATTTATTTGTCATAGAGAGAGAAGCGAGAGCAAGCACAGGCAGACAGAATGGCAGGCAGAGGCAGAGGGAGAAGCAGGCTCCCTGCCAAGCAAGGAGCCCGATGTGGGACTCGATCCCAGGACGCTGGGATCATGACCTGAGCCGAAGGCAGCTGCTTAACCAACTGAGCCACCCAGGCGTCCCTGTTTTACAATTTCTTATAAATGTAAACATGTACTTAACACGCAACCTAGTGATCCTACTCCTATGTATTTACCTAAGTAAATCGAAAACTAAGTCAACACAAAAGCCTTAACACAAATTGTTTTTTTGTTTTCTTTTTTTTAAAGATTTATTTACTTATTTGAGAGAGAGAGAGTGAGCGAGCGCAAACAGGGCTCCGGGCAAACAGAAGTCCGAGCAAAATTAGAGGGAGGAGCAGGCTCCACGTAGGACTCCATTCCAGGACCCTGGGATCATGACCTGAGCCGAAAGTAAACACTTAACTGACTGAGCCACCCTGGCGCCCAACACAAACATTTAGTACCTATTAATAATCACCAGAACAGGTAAAAATTCAAATATCCTTTAATAGGTGAATAAACTGTGGGACATCTATAAGTGGAATACTATTCAGTAATTTTATTTTATTTTTATATATTTTTAAAGATTTTATTTATTTATTTGACAGAGAGAGATCACAGCAGGCAGAGAGGCAGGCAGAGAGAGAGGAAGGGAAGCTGGCCCCCTGCTGAGCAGAAAGCCCAATGTGGGACTGGATCCCAGGCCCTGAGATCATGACCTGAGCTGAAGGCAGCTGCTTAACCCACTGAGCCACCCAGGCGCCCCACTATTCAGTAATTTTAAAAAAGGAATGAATTAATGTCTCACACTACCATAGGAAAAATATTTTTTTTAATTTTTATTTATATTTACTTTTAAAGATTTTATTTATTTATTTGACAGAGATCACAAGTAAGCAGAGAGGGAGGCAGGCAGAGAGAGAGGGAGGAGGAAGCAGGCTCCCCGTGGAGCAGAAAGCCCAATGTGGGGCTTGATCCCAGGACACTGGGATCATGACCAAGCCAAATGCAGAGGCTTTAAAAAATGGGGGGAAATGAGCTGACCTAAATAATTCCGTAGAACTACATTTTGACTGGATACATTAAGACTGAAAACAAAAAGAACTGTACATAAACACTCTGGCTGGTAAATTCTCACAGGGGTTAGCAATTCTGAAACTACTTTCCATGTACACAAGGTCAAAAAGAATACACATGTCATAGATAATGATAACCAGGTATTTCAGTGTATGGATGAAGTTAAAAATAAGGAAGGGGTGGGTGGATGGGAAAGATATCAATGTTAGCTCATTCATTTTCAAATATGTAGTCATGTGTATGTAACACATCTGTATACAGATTTATATGTATACAGATCAATACAGAAATATGGATACTGTGAGGCAGATGACTAGCATGGACTGGTACACATACATCTATTTCTTAGATATGTAGGCAGACAGCATCTAAAAAGTTTCACCCAGTACCAATCAGCATACCTAGAGCTCAGATCTTGGTTTCTCCAATAGAAGGAACTAGGGCTCCTTGGAAAGATGTCTGATTCCAGGGCTTAGACACAGAAAATACAAGGAGACTGGAGCACCTTGTGTGTCAAAAGTAAGGAAGTCCTTTAGAAACTATGATAAGGATTTGTTAAAAGGACCTAAAAGCTAACCTATGATAGCTCTCAATGCCCAAGCTGGGACAATTTGAGCAACATAATAATAGCATGGGTGAAATGAAAAGAGTGGAGAGAAAGGAGCTGATCTGAGAAAAGGACCAAGAACATGAATGAATCTTTTTTTTTTTTTAACACAAATGAGTCTTCAATGAATTTTGCTAAGTGAAAAAAGCCAAACTCAGGAGATACATATTATAAAATTCAGCTGACATTGTAAAACATAAAACAGATCAAAGGGTTGGGTGAAAAAGGCGGGATTGAGTAATGACCACAGGGAATGAATTAGATTATCCATGAGCCCATACTGACATAAACAAATGATGAAATAAATGAGGAAAATGAAAATCTTTCCTTTACAGAAGAATCCCAATAAACATATAAGTAAAACAGAAAAATCTCCTTTTAGAACACCACAGTAAAAGTGGTTGCAGGCAAGACCCAACAATGAAAGTGAAAATTAGTGGCCAAAACTATAAATATAAACAGGATACGTGGGTAGCCTCAGAGAGTTTTTCCTCAAATTTACTAATACACCTGGTGGTTTTAAAATATGACCATAAATTCGAAAAGGGGCTAAGCGAATTTCCTCTGTCCCTGGGTGTGCACTGGACTTAGCCAATCCACTCTTAAGTGTAGACTGGATATGGAAAAATCCTAAATATATAGTGCAGAAACCCCGCTGATACCACCTTAACCAAGTACTAAAGGTTAGTAAGACGAATCACGTTGATATCACGTGTCACCTGATACACAAGTAGGGCACATCCTTCCAAGGGTATTCTTCCTAAAAATATATACCTCAGTCCAATAAGGAGAAAACATTAGACAAACGTCAATTCAGAGGCACTTTTCACAATACCTGACCACTATTCTTCAATCATGTGAATGCCATGAAAGACAAGGAAAGACCAAAAAACTTACAGGTTGGAGCAGACATGATGATTAAATGTATCGTGGTATCTGGACAGAATCCTGGATCAGTAAAAGGGCATTCGTGGAAAAACTGACGGAATCTGAACAAACTCTGTAATTTCGTTAATACAATTGCACCCGAGTTGCTTTCTCAGTTTTGATAACAGTACCATGGCTCTGTAAAATAACATTGGGGGAAGTTGCGTGAAGTGTATATGGGAGGTTGCAGGAGATGAGAACGTGCTTTCTTCAAGTTTGGTATATGGACAGTTTTTTACACATGAACGGTTTTTAGTATTAATACCGAATTGCTAGCTTGCTGCTTTTCTCATTCGAGAATAACCATGCCGGTCACAGATAGCGGGTACAGAGATGAAATCCAAACACAGCATCCCTTCTCTTGGCTTGCGTCTAAAATTTGGTTGAAGGACAAGGACAAAAGCCTGGCTCCCGACAGCAGTCTCTCAGCTCAGCTGACTGGGCAGAAACTCTCCAGCTGGTTTCTCAAGAAAAGCGCAAGGGGTACACCGGGAAAGAGAATCTTGAGAGAGGTACTGAATAATTTATGCACCAGATACACATGGTAAACGCCTCTAATCTTCACTAAACCCCTGCTAGCTCGGTAGGATGAGTTACTTTTTAAGACTTAGAGGGGTGAGATAGCCCTCTTAAGGGTAGACGCACTTTCCCAGCACTAGCAGCCAGGAGCAGAGTTCTAGCTCCCCGCCGCCACCTCTCAGCGCCGCTCCCTCCCACTGCGCAAGTGCTTCCCTGCCTTCTCCTCCTCGCTCCTCCGTTCTTGGCCTCCAGCTGCTCCTCGCCGCCCTGCGCCGCTCCCTCCATCTGCAGAGGTGCGTCCCCGCCTTCTCCTCCCGGCTGGTCCTTCACCCGCCTCTAGCTCCTGGCCGCTGCCTCCCTCTAGGCATGTGCGTCCCCGCCTTCTCCCCGCTAGACCTTTCCCGGCCTCCAGCTCCTTGCCGCTGCCCCGCCGCTCCCTCCCTCTGCGCATGTGCATCCCCGCCTTCTCCTCCCCGCTCCACCGTTACCGGCCACCAGCTCTTCGCCACCGCCGCACCGCTCCCTCCCTCTGCAGAGGTGCGTCCCCGTCTTCTCCTCCCGGCTGGTCCGTTACCGTCCTCCAGCTCCTCGCCACCTTTGCGCCGCTCCCTCCCTCTGCACAGGTGCGTCCCCGCCTTCTCCTCCCCGCTCGTCCGTTCCCCGCCTCCAGCTCCTGGACGCCCCGCGCCGCCGCTCCCTCCCTCTGCAGAGGTGCGTCCCCGCCTTCTCCTCCCTGCTGGTCCTTCACCCGCCTCCAGCTCCTCGCCGCTGCCTCCCTCTAGGCAAGTGCGTCCCCGCCTTCTCCTCCCCGCTAGACCTTTCCCGGCCTCCCGCTCCTCGCCGCTGCCCCGCCGTTCCCTCCCTCTGCGCATGTGCATCCCCGCCTTCTCCCCGCTCCACCGTTACCGGCCTCCAGCTCCTCGCCGCCGCCGCACCGCTCCCTCCCTCTGCGCATGTGCATTCCCGCCTTCCCCTCCCCGCTCCACCGTTACCGGCCTCCAGCTCCTAGCCGCCGCCGCGCCGCTCCCTCCCTCTGCGTCTGTGCATCCCCACCGTCTCCTGGCTTGTTCTTCCCCGGCCTCCAGCCCCTCGTGAGAAACCTTCTCTGGCTTCCGGGTTCACGAGGTGAGGGAGTTATGGGTGAGTCCCGGGGGATGGGGGCGAGTGCCTAACGGGCCCCGTGCGGAACGGAGGTCCGGCGGGGGCGGGGGTGCCGGGTTGTGGGTCAGAGGCCCCAGGCGTTTGATCAGCCTGCAGAGTTGAAGGAAAGCGAGCGGGGGCGTCTCTACGTGAGGGACCAGGATCCGGAGTGGGAACGTTGGCTCTTGGGTTCCCAAGGCCCGCAGGTGTCTGGCTGCAGCGCTAAGCTGGCTGTGCCGTCCTGCAGCCACGGGTGGGGAGTTTGCATGCGTGACGTGTGCGCCGGACCCACGGGGAGGGGGTGGGGCTGCGGGTAGGGATGAGTGCGCTTTTGCGACCTGCGTGCACGCTTGGCGTTGTGATACGTGTGTGTGTGCGCGCGCGCGCCTCTTAAGTGGGCCGGGCTTCCTAGGAGGGGCGAGGTTGTAGGAGAACCAGGCAGGGTGTCTGATGTGAATGAGTTGCTCTGGCCGAATAGTCGACGTGATTATTCTGAGCACTTTGGTTTCATCCCTAAGTCATATTTATCCTAGAGCCACCTCTGTTGAGGTGCAATTGCAAACAGATGCTTTAGCTAAGCATAGAACAGCCCTAATAAAAGGAGCCTCAAAGCTTACTATGGAACAGCCCTCCTATAAAAGAGCCTCAAAGCTCACTATGGGACAGTCCTTGACTGTAATGATGTCACATAAGGTCCAGATTTGTCTTAGAAACCAAAGGCCACCAATGGATGATGGAGGCCAACTTATTAAATACTGGGCTACACTAACATATATGCCAGAAATAATACTTAAAACTTGTCAAACTTTAAACCTAGTTACCTATATGCCTGAACCTGACCACTGTACTTCTTTCTCTATAGAGCAAAAAAGGTTATTGATCTTGCTTACTCTATTTGTCCAGATTTAAGATGCCCCTGTTAAAAATACGAATGACAGTTGGTTTTCTGATGACAATAGTTTTCATAGAAAAAATTAAGATAAGCTAGGTATGCCATAGTGCTCACTAGCACTTTGCAGTTGCCAAAGCCTAAGAAGTAACATTTATACTGACTCCAAATATGCTTTCCTGGTACTACATGCCCATGGAGCTATTTGGAAGGAAAGGGGATTGCTATCAAGCCATTACTCCCCAATCAAATATGGTCCCAAGTTACAAAACCCTCCTTACCGCTATACTGAAGATGGCATATATCAAATCTGGGATACATATCTGTGGCTTACACTCACGATTGGAAGGCTCAGTCAAAAGGCAGTTTTATGCTGGCAACAAAGAAATCATATGAGTGATACTTGGGCAAAGAACGCACGATATCTGGGATGGCTATCACTAGAAATGTGTTCCCAAATAATAGTACTTCAGGCTACTGACTGGTTTGCTACCTACTGGGCCAGGCGACCTGGCATCAGATGGCCAGCTCCAAATGGAACCCACTGGATATGTGGAACTAACCTGTGGGCCTGGCTTCCTCCAGGGTGGATAGGTCGCTGTACTTTAGGATTTGCCTGGATTCATGGGCACATTACTAAAACCATCACCACTCCAGCTAATCTCCCCAACTTGACACAAAGATGGACGTGATCTGTTTTTAAATGGTATGATAACTTAGCATCCATTTTTGTTCCATCTGCGGGACTAGAGGATGTCATGTGGCATGTAGAAGCCATTAATAAATATACTACAAAGGCACTCAATGATTCACTAAATAGCATCTCCCTGCTTAATACCGAAGTGTCACAGATACTCAAGGCAGTCCTACAAAATAGGATGGCCTTAGATGTCCTGACAGCAGCCCAGGTGGCACAGGGTGCAATTATCAAGACAGAATGTTGTGTGTACATCCCAGACTATCACAAAAATGTCACAGGACTAATAAAAGATATGAATACCCAAATTAAGGCCCTACTAATAAAAGATATGAATACCCAAATTAAGGCCCTACAAGATCCTTCTCTCTCTCTCAGTGAATGGTTAAGTTCCTGTTTGAAGGAGGACTATGGCCAAATCTCCTTTTCGGGCTTCTCATTCTTATCACCTTATTAACCTTAATATGTTGCTTTGTTCCATGTTTCTCTACTTGGTGCCGAGACTCCTTTGCTACAATGACTTCACCATGACAGATGATCCTTGTTGCGCAAGAGAACGCCTCTTCACTGTTAGCGCGCTGGATTCAGCTGCCTCCACCTTTCGTAACTCCCTTAGATGTTCCTACCCTGATCAATATTGACCAGAGCAGGTAGGGACAGCTCTACGCCCCTATTCAGCATGAAGAAGTTACAGAAAATGAGACCTTCCACCTTCAACCACCTTAAAGACTTAAGGGTCAAAATTGTTCAGGGGGGAATGATGAGGGAGCAGGAGGCTGGCTGAGGACAAAGCAAAAGCTGGCGCCTTGCATCCCCCCTCCACCCGCTGCCCTCCATATGTGTAGCATTCCTCAGGCACCCCTGACTGCCATAAAACGATAAATAGTTAACTTGCTGAGATCACAATCCTGCAAGACAGGAGTCTCCCTTGGTTTGCAAATGTCCTTGAGATTACAACAAAGAAGTTACCTTATCAATAGCCCAATTTCCAAAGACACAGAACTCAGTTCCTCAAGCCCTAATGTCACCCTCCCCTCCATAAAAAAAACCGAAGGAGGCGGAGGTAGAAGGAAAAGTAAATGAAGTTAAATTTCTTCTAAACCTAAATCTCATTAACAAGGATGCTTGATAGCAGGAATGTAACATTCCACCAGGAGACTCTCAATTGTCTTTACTTGATAGTAACCAAGCCTTCAATATCCTGATAGTATTCTTTCTAGCTTCCGTAAACAGCCAGCACCATGGATGAGTGTGATAGATTCCTTCCACTATTTTTGAGCTGTCCCATGTGTGTGTGTGTGTGTGTGTGTGTGTGTGTGTGCGCGCGCGCGCGCACGCACGCGCGTTTTGTGCGTGTTTCCCCTGAAGACAGTGGCTGTCCGAACCCTCCCAGGTGTTCTGACCAGTGGGAAGTTGCTTACACAGAGGAGTCTTGGAGTGTGTGCTGATAGGCTGTAGGCCTGCTTTGCAGGAGATTTGCTCTGGGGGTGTTGGGTCCAAAGCTTCCACCCAAGCTTCACCTTGATTTCCTATTGGCCAGTGGTGTTTCAGTGTGTGCTTAGAGAATTTGAACCTTCCTGAGGCTTAGGGAAATCACTAAGTACAGTCAGTTCCCTCCATGATGCTTTTCTGCCTTTGGCCGGTCGTGTGTACACACTGAGACCGGCTATGACCGATGTTGCCCTGTTCTGTCCTCCACGGGTCCACACGCTTTCCAGCCATGTGGGCTTGAGCACGAGGATGTGGCTTTTCTCTGTGCACTTGACTCCAGGGACCAGCCTGTAATCTTTAAGGTGGGCTTCTAAGCTTGCCCTGGCTTCTGTGTCCATGAAAGCCACTGTGTTATGTTGGGTCCTTTCGGGGACCATCATAGAATCTAGGTATTTGGCTGTGTGCACAGATGTTGATGGCCCTTTGCTAGCTAGCACCCATGGTACAGCATGTCCCCCTGGCTGAGGGACTAACACATGTGGGTAGGCCAGAGCAACTTTCAGATTGGAACCTGAGCTCCAATCTTGGCTTTCCAAGTAGGAGGTCAAGGGTTTGGACCCTTCATCTCCGCACCATGCCCATCCCAGGAAATCAGAGGAAAGGTCCTCCAGGTACAGCTGTGGGGAGTAGGGGAAGGAGTATGTAAAGTGTGCCAGGGTGATGAGAGTGTTTTGGAAGGGGGACACTGTGATTGTGATGGAAGTGTGAGAAATATCTCCTGGGAAAGGCACACAGTCGTGTTCACAAGCATAACCCATGGGGACACACACACACACACCCATGCACACACCCATGCACACATGGCCTTCATCCCACGTGCACACAGATCACCCCTTCCCTATGTATGAGTTCTTCCAGGCCCTGTAAGACGTGGTGACCGTGCCTCACCGGACAGTCTCGGTCAGTATCCCCCAAACCCCATTCCTTGTTGGAACCCAGAATCAGGGGGCAGGCTTCTGTGTACTCTAGATTTCCTCCCAGAGCCCGATGGTCTTAAATATATACAGCTGTCCTTGCTCCCAGCGTCTACCTGCGATTGGGGAAAAGGAAACACAGTGAGGATCCCAGCATCCTGTCCTCTGTTGGGCCAGCTCTTTGGTTTGGGGAGGACTTCAGGCAGTAAATTGGATGAGGTCCCATAGTTGAGTCCATGTCCTCCCACCTGAGTTCAAGAGGACCATTTGAATGATGCTGGAGCATCATTCAATCTCCGAAGTCCATTCTGATCAACAGACAGAACGTTCTCTTTCAAGGAGAAACCTTTTCTGCTGAAGAAGGTGTTTGGTCCCGTGGAGTTTGTAACTGAGGCTGTCCTGTGTCCTCACCCTTTTTGGGTCCACTGTGTGTAAGAGGTCAGACCCAGCATTCCTCCACGAGGGGAGACTGCTGCCCCCTTCCCCTGGGAGGTAAAGTGCCAGATGTTCATCAAACTCCACTGATGGAAGAAATCAAGGGAAGCACCATTTTTGTGTCTCTGAGAAATCAGAGAGGCAAGCTTACCTCAGGGAGAGTTGGGGGACCTTCCTTTGTCCAGCTCCTAGGAAGGTCCTTGGACTGGTTCTCCACAGGGTCTAGGAGAACAGAGAGGAGCTGTCAGGACATTGGCTGCGCTACTCAGGAATGACTTGGGGAGTTAAGTCTGCTGGATGTAGATGCGGGGCCAGAGGGAATGGACGTGAAGGGTGACCAAGCAAGGCCTGACTTGCCAGTGGGCCAACAGTGGTGGACACAGTGGTGGACGCAGTACACAGTGGTGTACACAGAACGCAGTGGTATACACAGAAACACAGAGGAGGGGAGCAGGATGGAAAAGGGAAATGGGGTCTTGGCTTTCTAACGGAGGGGATGTTATCAGTGGGAACTCTCAGCGTATGTCTGGGAAACACTCACGGCACCCTGGGTTTCAGGGCGCAGTCCCCTGAGCCCTCCTGCCCACTGTGCAGCCAAGCCAGCTTGCCACTTCTTCAGCTGGTCATGGGGCCTGTTCAGCTGTCTCCCCTGCACCTCTGCTATGTGACCCTATGGCTCCTCTATCGTGCCTTGGAGTAGTGGGTTTTTCGGTGATGGAATCTAAGTACTGGGGACGGGTTGTATTTGTTAGTATGTGTCCGTTCAGTGACACTGCTGACATCCATGATACTTTGTAGACCGCACTGCCATCTATGGGGAAAATGTTGCCATCCTATCTCATGGCACCTCTGTACCCGTGACGACATGACCGGCCCTCCCCATTTCCTCCCTCCACAGTCCCTTCCACTTTCTGGGTCTACGAATGTGCCTACTGGAGTGTCCTCAAAGCCTGGGATCGTGTAATGTACCTCTTTCCTTGTGTGCTTGCTTTCAAAATGCATGTAGAGTTTCCAGGTTCTATCTGTTTTGTAAAATATTGGAAAACTTAGGTTCTTCTTACGCCTAAATTGCACTCTATGATATGTATGGATGCCACTGAATGTGTTCTTTCCTCCCGCGATGGATTTGGGGGCAGTGACTCTCTGGGGCTATTGGGAACCCAGCTGTTTGAGACATTAGTACGCAGATATCTGTCTGTTTCCAGAATGAGAAGACGTCACCAAATGCATTGGCCGCATTTGTAGAACGGTAACCACGTGAAATGTACTAGGTACTTGAGTTGCCAAATGTGGTGAGGTCGTTTTGTTCCTTTGAGGATACGTAGCACACCCATGTAAGATGTGGCTAATGGGCAGATGTGAAGGAGGGACATAGTGGAACCTCCTGTCCTATTCTGTTCCATTTATCTGTTAAGCGTTCTTGGCAGAAAACAAAGTCTTTTCCTTCCTACCCATCTCAGAACCATGTTCCTTGGGGGACCTGGAGGGACCCGTGTGTTCCAGAAAGACCTAAGATCCATCCCTTCAGCTAGTAGACACTTTTTTCCTGTGCCCCTTGGTTCCACTTTGAATGAGGATCTCATCGTGACTTGTGGACTTAAAAGGGGACGGACGGACGGCATAGAGGGAAATGGCTACCAGTGAAATCAGAAGACAGTGTGTCTCAGCAGTTTTAAAAGCTTCGGTTATGTCTGTGCTAGTGAACGACAGAATGCGTCTCCAATCACAGTAATGAGTCAATCCCCAAGGTACCTTCCTCGGTGTCCTCAATGGTGTAGACCTCATTGTGGAGGGAGAACCGGACTCTCTTCTTGCGGTGGCGTCGTCGTGGTCGTGGAGCGGGCGGCGTGGGTGGGGGAGTCTCCACATCCTCGAGGAGACACTCACCACAGATTTCTGGGAGACGCACAGAAATAGAGAACAGTGTCGGCACCTTGTCGTCAGGAGCCCATAGGGGGTTTGGAAGTCCTTTCCTTCTAGTCTATCTGTCTCCTGGCCCCCTACTCGCCTGCTGCCCAGCAGGGATTCCTCCCTCCAGTGGGACTTAGGAAGAGGACACCGTGTGCTGTACTCTGAATTCTGGCCCTCGGACACCCAGAGGTTCCTTGGGCTACAGCTTATATGGAGCAGAGACAGTACAGACACAAAACAGAGTGCCCTGAGCACGCGTGATGGCCCCGGTCACATCCACTGAGCAGCCACACCTACCCTCTGTGCCCTGTTTCCCTGTCCTCCGGCCCTCCAGACGTTAGTGTGCCGCCACAGTGTTCCAAGTGGTTGAGTCCAAGGAGGGCCTGGTACCTAGGGGAGGACTGGATGCTTCTCAGCTGCTGGGCAGGTGATGAGGAACGGACCGCCTAGGGACTCAGCTAGATGGCTAGCTGTGGGTGAAGCCACAGTGCAGGACAGTGGAGGACCCTGAAATGTAGGGTGCAGAAGGGACCGTCCAGAGTTGCCACCCTGAGGAAGGATGGATCTGGGACAGGAACGTCGTCGTTTCCCTGTGGCCGGAGATCCCCCAGCCCCTGACACCAACCCACAGCTCCTGAGAAAAAGTCCTGAAGCCCTGAAACAAGAGCTGCCCTCACAGTCTCCAATCCCTCTGTGCCACTGTGTCTGTAGGGGAGAGCGAGGGCCATGAGACCAGCCTCAGTCCTCACTCACCTCTGTGTTTGGGGCCCTGACATCAACTAGGTGTTGGTTTCTGCCCAGTGGGCCCATAGTGAAGGACCAGGAACGGGTAGCATGAGCCACGTACCCTCACCTCTCTGCAAGGTCAGCACAAGGACCCATTGTCCTCTGATTTCACTGGTAGCCATTTCCCAAGGCCGTCCTGAAGGCCAGTTGTAGCCCAGGCTCCTGGGGTTCTGCTTGGCTCCCAAGCTGATTCAAACTCCCAACATTTTTCTGTTCAGCGTTCCTGGCGGAAAAGATAGTCTCTTCCTTCCTAACATCTCAGGACCATGTTTCCTGGGGAGACCAGGAGGGACCCGTTTGTCCCAGAAAGACCTAAGATCCATCCCTTCAGCTAGTAGACACTTTTTTCCTGTGCCCCTTGGTTCAGTTTGAATGAGGATCTCATCGTGACTTGTGGACTTAAAAGGGGACCGACGGAGGACATAAAGGGAAATGGCTACCAGTGAAATCAGAGGACAATGTGTCTCAGCATTTTTAAAAGCTTCGGTTATGTCTGTACTACTGAAGGAAAGAATGCATCTCTAATCACTGTAATGAGTCAATCCCCAAGGTACCTTCCTCGGGGTCCTTGTTGGTGTATACCTCATCGTGGAGAGAGATCCGGACTCTCTTCTTGGGTCCTCGTGGATCGGGCGGCGTGGGTGGGGGAGTCTCCACATCCTCGAGGAGACACTCCCCACAGATTTCTGGGAGACGCACAGAAATAGAGAGCAGTGTCGGTACCTTGTCGTCAGGAGCCCATGGGGGATTGGAAGTCCTTTCCTTCTAGTCCATCCGTCTCCTGCCCCCTACTCGCCTGCTGCCCAGCAGGGATTCCTCCCTCCAGTGGGACTTAGGAAGAGGTCACCGTGTGTTGTGCTCTGAATTCTGGCCCTCCCACACCCAGAGGTTCCGTGGGCTACAGCTTATATGGAGCAGAGACAGTACAGACACAAAACAGAGTGCCCTGAGCACGCGTGATGGCCCCGGTCACATCCACTGAGCAGCCACACCTACCCTCTGTGCCCTGTTTCCCTGTCCTCCGGCCCTCCAGACGTTAGTGTGCCGCCACAGTGTTCCAAGTGGTTGAGTCCAAGGAGGGCCTGGTACCTAGGGGAGGACTGGATGCTTCTCAGCCGCTGGGCAGGTGATGAGGAACGGACTGCCTAGGGACTCAGCTAGAGCGCTAGCTGTGGGTGAAGCCACAGTGCAGGACAGTGGAGGGCCCTGAAATGTAGGGTGCAGAAAAGACCGTCCAGAGTTGCCACCCTGAGGAAGGATGGATCTGGGACAGGTACGTCGTCGTTTCCCTGTGGCCGGAGATCCCCCAGCCCCTGACACCAACCCACAGCCCCTGAGAAAAAGTCCTGAAGCCTTGAACCAAGAGCTGCCCTCACAGTCTCCAATCCCTCTGTGCCACTGTGTCTGTAGGGGAGAGCGAAGGCCACGAGTCCAGCCTCAGTCCTCACTCACCTCTGTGTTTGGGGCCCTGACATCAACTAGGTGGTGGTTTCTGCCCAGTGGGCCCATAGTGAAGGACCAGGAACGGGTAGCATGAGCCACGTATCCTCACCTCTCTGCAAGGTCAGCACAAGGAACCATTGTCCTCTGATTTCACTGGTAGCCATTTCCCAAGGCCGTCCTGAAGGCCAGTTGTAGCCCAGGCTCCTGGGGTTCTGCTTGGCTCCCAAGCTGACTCAAACTCCCAACATTTTTCTGTTCAGCGTTCCTGGTGGAAAACATAGTCTCTTCCTTCCTAACATCTCAGGACCATGTTTCCTGGGGAGACCTGGAGGGACCCGTGTGTTCCAGAAAGACCTAAGATCCATCCCTTCAGCTAGTAGACACTTTTTTCCTGTGCCCCTTGGTTCCAGTTTGAATGAGGATCTCATCGTGACTTGTGGACTTAAAAGGGGACGGACGGACGGCATAGAGGGAAATGGATATCAGTGAAATCAGAAGACAATGTGTCTCAGCAGTTTTAAAAGCTTCGATTATGTCTGTGCTAGTGAACGACAGAATGCATCTCTAATCACTGTAATGAGTCAATCCCCAAGGTACCTTCCTCGGTGTCCTCAATGGTGTAGACCTCATTGTGGAGGGAGAACCGGACTCTCTTCTTGCCGTGGCATCGTCGTGGTCGTGGAGCGGGCTGCGTGGGTGGGGGAGTCTCCACATCCTCGAGGAGACACTTCCTACAGATTTCTGGGAGACGCACAGAAATAGAGAACAGTGTCGGCACCTTGTCGTCAGGAGCCCATAGGGGGTTTAGAAGTCCATTCCCTCTAGCTCATCCGTCTCCAACCCTACTCGCCAGCTGCCCAGCAGGCATTCCTCCCTCCAGGTGGGACGTAGGAAGGAGTCACCATGTGCTGTGCTCTGAATTCCGCCCCCTCTCACACCCACAGGTTCCGTGGGCAACGGCTTGTATGGAGCAGAGACAGGACAGAAACGCAAAAGAGCGCCGTGAGCACGCGTGATAGCCTCGGTCACATCCATTGAGCAGCCAAACCTACCTGAGAGTGTTCCCCAGAACCCTCTGGGCCCTGTTTCCCTGCCCTCCGGCCTAGACGTTAGTGTGCCACCACGGTGTCCCAAGTGATTGAGTCCAAGGAGTGCCTGGGACCTAGGGGAGGACTGGATGCTTCCCAGCTGCTCGGCAGGTATTGAGGAAGGGAACGCCTAGGAACTCAGCTAGACATCTTGCTGTGGGTGAAGCCACAGTGCAGGACAGTGGAGGGCCCTAAACTATAGGGTGCCGAAGGGACCGTCCAGAGTTGCCACCATGATGAAGGATGTATCTGGGACAGGAAAGGCATCGTTTCCCTGTGGCCGGAAATCCCCCATCACCTGACCCCAACCCATGGCCCCTGAGAAAAGGTCCTGAAGCCCTGAACCAAGAGCTGCCCTCACAGTCTCCAATCCCTCTGTGCCACTGTGTCTGTAGGGGAGAGCGAGGGCCACGAGTCCAGCCTCAATCCTGACTCACGTCTGTGTTTGGGGCCCTGACATCAACTAGGTGGTGGTTTCTGCCCAGTGGGGCCCTAGTGAAGGACCAGGAACGGGTCGCATGAGCCACGACCCCTCACCTCTCTGAAAGGTCAGCACAAGGACCCATTGTCCTCTTATTTCACTGGTAGTCATTTCCCAAGGCCGTCCTGAAGACCAGTTGTAGCCCAGGCTCCTGGGGTTCTGCTTGGCTCCCAAGCTGATTCAAACTCCCAACAGTTTTCTGTTCAGCGTTCCTGGCGGAAAACATAGTCTCTTCCTTCCTAACATCTCAGAACCATGTTTCCTGGGGAGACTTGGAGGGACCCGTGTGTTCCAGAAAGACCTAAGATCCATCCCTTCAGCTAGTAGACACTTTTTTCCTGTGCCCCTTGGTTCAGTTTGAATGAGGATCTCATCGTGACTTGTGGACTTAAAAGGGGACCGACGGAGGACATAAAGGGAAATGGCTACCAGTGAAATCAGAGGACAATGTGTCTCAGCATTTTTAAAAGCTTCGGTTATGTCTGTACTACTGAAGGAAAGAATGCATCTCTAATCACTGTAATGAGTCAATCCCCAAGGTACCTTCCTCGGTGTCCTCAATGGTGTAGACCTCATTGTGGAGGGAGAACCGGACTCTCTTCTTGCCGTGGCATCGTCGTGGTCGTGGAGCGGGCTGCGTGGGTGGGGGAGTCTCCACATCCTCGAGGAGACACTTCCTACAGATTTCTGGGAGACGCACAGAAATAGAGAACAGTGTCGGCACCTTGTCGTCAGGAGCCCATAGGGGGTTTAGAAGTCCATTCCCTCTAGCTCATCCGTCTCCAACCCTACTCGCCAGCTGCCCAGCAGGCATTCCTCCCTCCAGGTGGGACGTAGGAAGGAGTCACCATGTGCTGTGCTCTGAATTCCGCCCCCTCTCACACCCACAGGTTCCGTGGGCAACGGCTTGTATGGAGCAGAGACAGGACAGAAACGCAAAAGAGCGCCGTGAGCACGCGTGATAGCCTCGGTCACATCCATTGAGCAGCCAAACCTACCTGAGAGTGTTCCCCAGAACCCTCTGGGCCCTGTTTCCCTGCCCTCCGGCCTAGACGTTAGTGTGCCACCACGGTGTCCCAAGTGATTGAGTCCAAGGAGTGCCTGGGACCTAGGGGAGGACTGGATGCTTCCCAGCTGCTCGGCAGGTATTGAGGAAGGGAACGCCTAGGAACTCAGCTAGACATCTTGCTGTGGGTGAAGCCACAGTGCAGGACAGTGGAGGGCCCTAAACTATAGGGTGCCGAAGGGACCGTCCAGAGTTGCCACCATGATGAAGGATGTATCTGGGACAGGAAAGGCATCGTTTCCCTGTGGCCGGAAATCCCCCATCACCTGACCCCAACCCATGGCCCCTGAGAAAAGGTCCTGAAGCCCTGAACCAAGAGCTGCCCTCACAGTCTCCAATCCCTCTGTGCCACTGTGTCTGTAGGGGAGAGCGAGGGCCACGAGTCCAGCCTCAATCCTGACTCACGTCTGTGTTTGGGGCCCTGACATCAACTAGGTGGTGGTTTCTGCCCAGTGGGGCCCTAGTGAAGGCCCAGGAACGGGTAGCATGAGCCACGACCCCTCACCTCTCTGAAAGGTCAGCACAAGGACCCATTGTCCTCTTATTTCACTGGTAGTCATTTCCCAAGGCCGTCCTGAAGACCTGTTGTAGCCCAGGCTCCTGGGGTTCTGCTTGGCTCCCAAGCTGATTCAAACTCCCAACATTTTTCTGTTCAGCGTTCCTGGCGGAAAACATAGTCTCTTCCTTCCTAACATCTCAGAACCATGTTTCCTGGGGAGACTTGGAGGGACCCGTGTGTTCCAGAAAGACCTAAGATCCATCCCTTCAGCTAGTAGACACTTTTTTCCTGTGCCCCTTGGTTCAGTTTGAATGAGGATCTCATCGTGACTTGTGGACTTAAAAGGGGACCGACGGAGGACATAAAGGGAAATGGCTACCAGTGAAATCAGAGGACAATGTGTCTCAGCATTTTTAAAAGCTTCGGTTATGTCTGTACTACTGAAGGAAAGAATGCATCTCTAATCACTGTAATGAGTCAATCCCCAAGGTACCTTCCTCGGGGTCCTTGTTGGTGTATACCTCATCGTGGAGAGAGATCCGGACTCTCTTCTTGGGTCCTCGTGGATCGGGCGGCGTGGGTGGGGGAGTCTCCACATCCTCGAGGAGACACTCCCCACAGATTTCTGGAGAGACGCACAGAAATAGAGAGCAGTGTCGGTACCTTGTCGTCAGGAGCCCATGGGGGATTGGAAGTCCCTTTCCTTCTAGTCCATCCGTCTCCTGCCCCCCTACTCGCCTGCTGCCCAGCAGGGATTCCTCCCTCCAGTGGGACTTAGGAAGAGGTCACCGTGTGCTGTGCTCTGAATTCTGGCCCTCCCACACCCAGAGGTTCCGTGGGCTACAGCTTATATGGAGCAGAGACAGTACAGACATGCAACAGAGTGCCCTGAGCACGCGTGATGGCCCCGGTCACATCCACTGAGCAGCCCACACCTACCCTCTGTCCCCCCTGTTTCCCTGTCCTCCGGCCCTCCAGACGTTAGTGTGCCGCCACAGTGTTCCAAGTGGTTGAGTCCAAGGAGGGCCTGGTACCTAGGGGAGGACTGGATGCTTCTCAGCCGCTGGGCAGGTGATGAGGAACGGACCGCCTAGGGACTCAGCTAGAGCTAGCTAGCTGTGGGTGAAGCCACAGTGCAGGACAGTGGAGGGCCCTGAAATGTAGGGTGCAGAAAAGGGACCGTCCAGAGTTGCCACCCTGAGGAAGGATGGATCTGGGACAGGAACGTCGTCGTTTCCCTGTGGCCCGGAGATCCCCCAGCTCCTGACACCAACCCACAGCCCCTGAGAAAAAGTCCTGAAGCCTTGAACCAAGAGCTGCCCTCACAGTCTCCAATCCCTCTGTGCCACTGTGTCTGTAGGGGAGAGCGAAGGGCCACGAGTCCAGCCTCAGTCCTCACTCACCTCTGTGTTTGGGGCCCTGACATCAACTAGGTGGTGGTTTCTGCCCAGTGGGCCCATAGTGAAAGGACCAGGAACGGGTAGCATGAGCCACGTACCCCTCACCTCTCTGCAAGGTCAGCACAAGGACCCATTGTCCTCTGATTTCACTGGTAGCCATTTCCCAAGGCCGTCCTGAAGGCCAGTTGTAGCCCAGGCTCCTGGGGTTCTGCTTGGCTCCCAAGCTGATTCAAACTCCCAACATTTTTCTGTTCAGCGTTCCTGGCGGAAAAGATAGTCTCTTCCTTCCTAACATCTCAGGACCATGTTTCCTGGGGAGACTTGGAGGGACCCGTGTGTTCCAGAAAGACCTAAGATCCATCCCTTCAGCTAGTAGACACTTTTTTTCCTGTGCCCCTTGGTTCAGTTTGAATGAGGATCTCATCGTGACTTGTGGACTTAAAAGGGGACCGACGGAGGACATAAAGGGAAATGGCTACCAGTGAAATCAGAGGACAATGTGTCTCAGCATTTTTAAAAGCTTCGGTTATGTCTGTACTACTGAAGGAAAGAATGCATCTCTAATCACTGTAATGAGTCAATCCCCAAGGTACCTTCCTCGGGGTCCTTGTTGGTTGGTGTATACCTCATCGTGGAGAGAGATCCGGACTCTCTTCTTGGGTCCTCGTGGATCGGGCGGCGTGGGTGGGGGAGTCTCCACATCCTCGAGGAGACACTCCCCACAGATTTCTGGGAGACGCACACAGAGAAATAGAGCAGCAGTGTCGGTACCTTGTCGTCAGGAGCCCATGGGGGATTGGAAGTCCTTTCCTTCTAGTCCA
Source organism: Mustela putorius furo (assembly GCF_011764305.1). Classification (NCBI taxonomy): domain Eukaryota; kingdom Metazoa; phylum Chordata; class Mammalia; order Carnivora; family Mustelidae; genus Mustela; species Mustela putorius. Next base: position 139,283 of record NW_025421941.1, read on the forward strand.
TCCGTCTCCTGCCCCCTACTCGCCTGCTGCCCAGCAGGCATTCCTCCCTCCAGTGGGACTTAGGAAGAGGTCACCGTGTGCTGTGCTCTGAATTCTGGCCCTCCCACACCCAGAGGTTCCGTGGGCTACAGCTTATATGGAGCAGAGACAGTACAGACATGCAACAGAGTGCCCTGAGCACGCGTGATGGCCCCGGTCACATCCACTGAGCAGCCACACCTACCCTCTGTGCCCTGTTTCCCTGTCCTCCGGCCCTCCAGACGTTAGTGTGCCGCCACAGTGTTCCAAGTGGTTGAGTCCAAGGAGGGCCTGGTACCTAGGGGAGGACTGGATGCTTCTCAGCCGCTGGGCAGGTGATGAGGAACGGACCGCCTAGGGACTCAGCTAGAGCGCTAGCTGTGGGTGAAGCCACAGTGCAGGACAGTGGAGGGCCCTAAACTATAGGGTGCCGAAGGGACCGTCCAGAGTTGCCACCCTGAGGAAGGATGGATCTGGGACAGGAACGTCGTCGTTTCCCTGTGGCCGGAGATCCCCCAGCCCCTCCTGACACCAACCCACAGCCCCTGAGAAAAAGTCCTGAAGCCTTGAACCAAGAGCTGCCCTCACAGTCTCCAATCCCTCTGTGCCACTGTGTCTGTAGGGGAGAGCGAAGGCCACGAGTCCAGCCTCAGTCCTCACTCACGTCTGTGTTTGGGGCCCTGACATCAACTAGGTGGTGGTTTCTGCCCAGTGGGCCCATAGTGAAGGACCAGGAACGGGTAGCATGAGCCACGTACCCTCACCTCTCTGCAAGGTCAGCACAAGGACCCATTGTCCTCTGATTTCACTGGTAGCCATTTCCCAAGGCCGTCCTGAAGGCCAGTTGTAGCCCAGGCTCCTGGGGTTCTGCTTGGCTCCCAAGCTGATTCAAACTCCCAACATTTTTCTGTTCAGCGTTCCTGGCGGAAAACATAGTCTCTTCCTTCCTAACATCTCAGGACCATGTTTCCTGGGGAGACCAGGAGGGACCCGTGTGTTCCAGAAAGACCTAAGATCCATCCCTTCAGCTAGTAGACACTTTTTTCCTGTGCCCCTTGGTTCAGTTTGAATGAGGATCTCATCGTGACTTGTGGACTTAAAAGGGGACCGACGGAGGACATAAAGGGAAATGGCTACCAGTGAAATCAGAGGACAATGTGTCTCAGCATTTTTAAAAGCTTCGGTTATGTCTGTGCTACTGAACGAAAGAATGCATCTCTAATCACTGTAATGAGTCAATCCCCAAGGTACCTTCCTCGGTGTCCTTGTTGGTGTAGACCTCATGTGGGAGAGAGAACCGGACTCTCTTCTTGCCGTGGGTCGTCGTGGTCGTGGAGCGGGCGGCGTGGGTGGGGGAGTCTCCACATCCTCGAGGAGACACTCCCCACAGATTTCTGGGAGACGCACAGAAATAGAGAACAGTGTCGGCACCTTGTCGTCAGGAGCCCATGGGGGTTTGGAAGTCCTTTCCCTTCTAGCTCATCCGTCTCCTGCCCCCTACTCGCCTGCTGCCCAGCAGGGATTCCTCCCTCCAGTGGGACTTAGGAAGAGGTCACCGTGTGCTGTGCTCTGAATTCTGCCCCCTCCCACACCCAGAGGTTCCGTGGGCTACAGCTTATATGGAGCAGAGACAGTACAGACATGCAACAGAGTGCCCTGAGCACGCGTGATGGCCCCGGTCACATCCACTGAGCAGCCAACCCACACCTACCCTCTGTGCCCTGTTTTCCCTGTCCTCCGGCCCTCCAGACGTTAGTGTGCCGCCACAGTGTTCCAAGTGGTTGAGTCCAAGGAGGGCCTGGTACCTAGGGGAGGACTGGATGCTTCTCAGCCGCTGGGCAGGTGATGAGGAAGGGAACGCCTAGGGACTCAGCTAGACATCTAGCTGTGGGTGAAGCCACAGTGCAGGACAGTGGAGGGCCCTAAACTATAGGGTGCCGAAGGGACCGTCCAGAGTTGCCACCCTGAGGAAGGATGGATCTGGGACAGGAACGTCGTCGTTTCCCTGTGGCCGGAGATCCCCCAGCCCCTGACCCCAACCCATAGCCCCTGAGAAAAAGTCCTGAAGCCCTGAACCAAGAGCTGCCCTCACAGTCTCCAATCCCTCTGTGCCACTGTGTCTGTAGGGGAGAGCGAAGGCCACGAGTCCAGCCTCAGTCCTCACTCACCTCTGTGTTTGGGGCCCTGACATCAACTAGGTGGTGGTTTCTGCCCAGTGGGCCCATAGTGAAGGACCAGGAACGGGTAGCATGAGCCACGTACCCTCACCTCTCTGCAAGGTCAGCACAAGGACCCATTGTCCTCTGATTTCACTGGTAGCCATTTCCCAAGGCCGTCCTGAAGGCCAGTTGTAGCCCAGGCTCCTGGGGTTCTGCTTGGCTCCCAAGCTGATTCAAACTCCCAACATTTTTCTGTTCAGCGTTCCTGGCGGAAAACATAGTCTCTTCCTTCCTAACATCTCAGGACCATGTTTCCTGGGGAGACCAGGAGGGACCCGTTTGTTCCAGAAAGACCTAAGATCCATCCCTTCAGCTAGTAGACACTTTTTTCCTGTGCCCCTTGGTTCCAGTTTGAATGAGGATCTCATCGTGACTTGTGGACTTAAAAGGGGACGGACGGACGGCATAGAGGGAAATGGCTACCAGTGAAATCAGAGGACAATGTGTCTCAGCATTTTTAAAAGCTTCGGTTATGTCTGTACTACTGAAGGAAAGAATGCATCTCTAATCACTGTAATGAGTCAATCCCCAAGGTACCTTCCTCGGTGTCCTCAATGGTGTAGACCTCATTGTGGAGGGAGAACCAGACTCTCTTCTTGCGGTGGCGTCGTCGTGGTCGTGGAGCGGGCGGCGTGGGTGGGGGAGTCTCCACATCCTCGAGGAGACACTCCCCACAGATTTCTGGGAGACGCACAGAAATAGAGAACAGTGTCGGCACCTTGTCGTCAGGAGCCCATAGGGGGTTTGGAAGTCCATTCCCTCTAGTTCATCCGTCTCCTGCCCCTACTCGCCAGCTGCCCAGCAGGCATTCCTCCCTCCAGGTGGGATGTAGGAAGGAGTCACCATGTGCTGTGCTCTGAATTCCGCCCTCTCACACCCACAGGTTCCGTGGGCAACGGCTTGTATGGAGCAGAGACAGGACAGAAACGCAACAGAGCGCCGTGAGCACGCGTGATAGCCTCGGTCACATCCATTGAGCAGCCAAACCTACCTGAGAGTGTTCCCCAGAACCCTCTGGGCCCTGTTTCCCTGCCCTCCGGCCTAGACGTTAGTGTGCCACCACGGTGTCCCAAGTGATTGAGTCCAAGGAGTGCCTGGGACCTAGGGGAGGACTGGATGCTTCCCAGCTGCTCGGCAGGTATTGAGGAAGGGAACGCCTAGGAACTCAGCTAGACATCTTGCTGTGGGTGAAGCCACAGTGCAGGACAGTGGAGGGCCCTAAACTATAGGGTGCCGAAGGGACCGTCCAGAGTTGCCACCCTGAGGAAGGATGGATCTGGGACAGGAAAGGCGTCGTTTCCCTGTGGCCGGAGATCCCCCAGCCCCTGACCCCAACCCATGGGCCCCTGAGAAAAGGTCCTGAAGCCCTGAACCAAGAGCTGCCCTCACAGTCTCCAATCCCTCTGTGCCACTGTGTCTGTAGGGGAGAGCGAGGGCCACGAGTCCAGCCTCAATCCTGACTCACGTCTGTGTTTGGGGCCCTGACATCAACTAGGTGGTGGTTTCTGCCCAGTGGGCCCATAGTGAAGGACCAGGAACGGGTAGCATGAGCCACGTACCCTCACCTCTCTGCAAGGTCAGCACAAGGACCCATTGTCCTCTGATTTCACTGGTAGCCATTTCCCAAGGCCGTCCTGAAGGCCAGTTGTAGCCCAGGCTCCTGGGGTTCTGCTTGGCTCCCAAGCTGATTCAAACTCCCAACATTTTTCTGTTCAGCGTTCCTGGCGGAAAAGATAGTCTCTTCCTTCCTAACATCTCAGGACCATGTTTCCTGGGGAGACCAGGAGGGACCCGTTTGTCCCAGAAAGACCTAAGATCCATCCCTTCAGCTAGTAGACACTTTTTTTCCTGTGCCCCTTGGTTCAGTTTGAATGAGGATCTCATCGTGACTTGTGGACTTAAAAGGGGACCGACGGAGGACATAAAGGGAAATGGCTACCAGTGAAATCAGAGGACAATGTGTCTCAGCATTTTTAAAAGCTTCGGTTTATGTCTGTACTACTGAAGGAAAGAATGCATCTCTAATCACTGTAATGAGTCAATCCCCAAGGTACCTTCCTCGGGGTCCTTGTTGGTGTATACCTCATCGTGGAGAGAGATCCGGACTCTCTTCTTGGGTCCTCGTGGTCGTGGGCGGCGTGGGTGGGGGAGTCTCCACATCCTCGAGGAGACACTCCCCACAGATTTCTGGGAGACGCACAGAAATAGAGAGCAGTGTCGGTACCTTGTCGTCAGGAGCCCATGGGGGATTGGAAGTCCTTTCCTTCTAGTCCATCCGTCTCCTGCCCCCTACTCGCCTGCTGCCCAGCAGGGATTCCTCCCTCCAGTGGGACTTAGGAAGAGGTCACCGTGTGCTGTGCTCTGAATTCTGGCCCTCCCACACCCAGAGGTTCCTTGGGCTACAGCTTATATGGAGCAGAGACAGTACAGACATGCAACAGAGTGCCCTGAGCACGCGTGATGGCCCCGGTCACATCCACTGAGCAGCCACACCTACCCTCTGTGCCCTGTTTCCCTGTCCCTGTTTCCCCTCCAGACGACGTTAGTGTGCCGCCACAGTGTTCCAAGTGGTTGAGTCCAAGGAGGGCCTGGTACCTAGGGGAGGACTGGATGCTTCTCAGCCGCTGGGCAGGTGATGAGGAACGGACCGCCTAGGGACTCAGCTAGACATGCTAGCTGTGGGTGAAGCCACAGTGCAGGACAGTGGAGGGCCCTAAACTATAGGGTGCCGAAGGGACCGTCCAGAGTTGCCACCCTGAGGAAGGATGGATCTGGGACAGGAACGTCGTCGTTTCCCTGTGGCCGGAGATCCCCCAGCTCCTGACACCAACCCACAGCCCCTGAGAAAAAGTCCAGAAGCCTTGAACCAAGAGCTGCCCTCACAGTCTCCAATCCCTCTGTGCCACTGTGTCTGTAGGGGAGAGCGAAGGCCACGAGTCCAGCCTCAGTCCTCACTCACCTCTGTGTTTGGGGCCCTGACATCAACTAGGTGTTGTGGTTTTCTGCCCAGTGGGCCCATAGTGAAGGACCAGGAACGGGTAGCATGCGCCACGTACCCTCACCTCTCTGCAAGGTCAGCACAAGGACCCATTGTCCTCTGATTTCACTGGTAGCCATTTCCCAAGGCCGTCCTGAAGGCCAGTTGTAGCCCAGGCTCCTGGGGTTCTGCTTGGCTCCCAAGCTGATTCAAACTCCCAACATTTTTCTGTTCAGCGTTCCTGGCGGAAAACATAGTCTCTTCCTTCCTAACATCTCAGGACCATGTTTCCTGGGGAGACCAGGAGGGACCCGTTTGTTCCAGAAAGACCTAAGATCCATCCCTTCAGCTAGTAGACACTTTTTTCCTGTGCCCCTTGGTTCCACTTTGAATGAGGATCTCATCGTGACTTGTGGACTTAAAAGGGGACGGACGGACGGCATAGAGGGAAATGGCTACCAGTGAAATCAGAAGACAATGTGTCTCAGCATTTTTTAAAAGCTTCGATTATGTCTGTGCTAGTGAACGACAGAATGCATCTCTAATCACTGTAATGAGTCAGTCCCCAAGGTACCTTCCTCGGTGTCCTCAATGGTGTAGACCTCATTGTGGAGGGAGAACCGGACTCTCTTCTTGGGTGGCATCGTCGTGGTCGTGGAGCGGGCGGCGTGGGTGGGGGAGTCTCCTCCACATCCTCGAGGAGACACTCCCCACAGATTTCTGGGAGACGCACAGAAATAGAGAACAGTGTCGGCACCTTGTCGTCAGGAGCCCATGGGGGGTTTGGAAGTCCATTCCCTCTAGCTCATCCGTCTCCTGCCCCCTACTCGCCAGCTGCCCAGCAGGCATTCCTCCCTCCAGGTGGGACGTAGGAAGGAGTCACCATGTGCTGTGCTCTGAATTCCGCCCCCTCCCACACCCACAGGTTCCGTGGGCAACGGCTTGTATGGAGCAGAGACAGGACAGAAACGCAACAGAGCGCCGTGAGCACGCGTGATAGCCTCGGTCACATCCATTGAGCAGCCAAACCTACCTGAGAGTGTTCCCCAGAACCCTCTGGGCCCTGTTTCCCTGCCCTCCGGCCTAGACGTTAGTGTGCCACCACGGTGTGTCCCAAGTGATTGAGTCCAAGGAGTGCCTGGGACCTAGGGGAGGACTGGATGCTTCCCAGCTGCTCGGCAGGTATTGAGGAAGGGAACGCCTAGGAACTCAGCTAGACATCTTGCTGTGGGTGAAGCCACAGTGCAGGACAGTGGAGGGCCCTAAACTATAGGGTGCCGAAGGGGACCGTCCAGAGTTGCCACCCTGATGAAGGATGGATCTGGGACAGGAAAGGCGTCGTTTCCCTGTGGCCGGAGATCCCCCAGCCCCTGACCCCAACCCATGGCCCCTGAGAAAAGGTCCTGAAGCCCTGAACCAAGAGCTGCCCTCACAGTCTCCAATCCCTCTGTGCCACTGTGTCTGTAGGGGAGAGCGAAGGGCCACGAGTCCAGCCTCAATCCTCACTCACGTCTGTGTTTGGGGCCCTGACATCAACTAGGTGGTTGGTTTCTGCCCAGTGGGGCCCATAGTGAAGGACCAGGAACGGGTAGCATGAGCCACACGACCCCCTCACCTCTCTGCAAGGTCAGCACAAGGACCCATTGTCCTCTGATTTCACTGGTAGCCATTTCCCAAGGCCGTCCTGAAGGCCAGTTGTAGCCCAGGCTCCTGGGGTTCTGCTTGGCTCCCAAGCTGATTCAAACTCCCAACATTTTTCTGTTCAGCGTTCCTGGCGGAAAACATAGTCTCTTCCTTCCTAACATCTCAGGACCATGTTTCCTGGGGAGACCAGGAGGGACCCGTGTGTTCCAGAAAGACCTAAGATCCATCCCTTCAGCTAGTAGACACTTTTTTTTTCCTGTGCCCCTTGGTTCCAGTTTGAATGAGGATCTCATCGTGACTTGTGGACTTAAAAGGGGACCGACGGAGGACATAAAGGGAAATGGCTACCAGTGAAATCAGAGGACAATGTGTCTCAGCATTTTTTAAAAGCTTCGGTTATGTCTGTACTACTGAAGGAAAGAATGCATCTCTAATCACTGTAATGAGTCAATCCCCAAGGTACCTTCCTCGGGGTCCTTGTTGGTGTATACCTCATCGTGGAGAGAGATCCGGACTCTCTTCTTTGGGTCCTCGTCGGTGGATCGGGCGGCGTGGGTGGGGGAGTCTCCACATCCTCGAGGAGACACTCCCCACAGATTTCTGGGAGACGCACAGAAATAGAGAGCAGTGTCGGTACCTTGTCGTCAGGAGCCCATGGGGGATTGGAAGTCCTTTCCTTCTAGTCCATCCGTCTCCTGCCCCCTACTCGCCTGCTGCCCAGCAGGCATTCCTCCCTCCAGTGGGACTTAGGAAGAGGTCACCGTGTGCTGTGCTCTGAATTCTGGCCCTCCCACACCCAGAGGTTCCTTGGGCTACAGCTTATATGGAGCAGAGACAGTACAGACATGCAACAGAGTGCCCTGAGCACGCGTGATGGCCCCGGTCACATCCACTGAGCAGCCACACCTACCCTCTGTGCCCTGTTTCCCTGTCCTCCGGCCCTCCAGACGTTAGTGTGCCGCCACAGTGTTCCAAGTGGTTGAGTCCAAGGAGGGCCTGGTACCTAGGGGAGGACTGGATGCTTCTCAGCCGCTGGGCAGGTGATGAGGAACGGACCGCCTAGGGACTCAGCTAGATTGCTAGCTGTGGGTGAAGCCACAGTGCAGGACAGTGGAGGGCCCTAAACTATAGGGTGCCGAAGGGACCGTCCAGAGTTGCCACCCTGAGGAAGGATGGATCTGGGACAGGAACGTCGTCGTTTCCCTGTGCCCGGAGATCCCCCAGCTCCTGACACCAACCCATAGCCCCTGAGAAAAAGTCCAGAAGCCTTGAACCAAGAGCTGCCCTCACAGTCTCCAATCCCTCTGTGCCACTGTGTCTGTAGGGGAGAGCGAAGGCCACGAGTCCAGCCTCAGTCCTCACTCACCTCTGTGTTTGGGGCCCTGACATCAACTAGGTGGTGGTTTCTGCCCAGTGGGCCCATAGTGAAGGACCAGGAACGGGTAGCATGCGCCACGTACCCTCACCTCTCTGCAAGGTCAGCACAAGGACCCATTGTCCTCTGATTTCACTGGTAGCCATTTCCCAAGGCCGTCCTGAAGGCCAGTTGTAGCCCAGGCTCCTGGGGTTCTGCTTGGCTCCCAAGCTGATTCAAACTCCCAACATTTTTCTGTTCAGCGTTCCTGGTGGAAAACATAGTCTCTTCCTTCCTAACATCTCAGGACCATGTTTCCTGGGGAGACCAGGAGGGACCCGTTTGTTCCAGAAAGACCTAAGATCCATCCCTTCAGCTAGTAGACACTTTTTTCCTGTGCCCCTTGGTTCCACTTTGAATGAGGATCTCATCGTGACTTGTGGACTTAAAAGGGGACGGACGGACGGCATAGAGGGAAATGGCTACCAGTGAAATCAGAAGACAATGTGTCTCAGCAGTTTTAAAAGCTTCGATTATGTCTGTGCTAGTGAACGACAGAATGCATCTCTAATCACTGTAATGAGTCAGTCCCCAAGGTACCTTCCTCGGTGTCCTCAATGGTGTAGACCTCATTGTGGAGGGAGAACCGGACTCTCTTCTTGCCGTGGCATCGTCGTGGTCGTGGAGCGGGCTGCGTGGGTGGGGGAGTCTCCACATCCTCGAGGAGACACTTCCTACAGATTTCTGGGAGACGCACAGAAATAGAGAACAGTGTCGGCACCTTGTCGTCAGGAGCCCATAGGGGGTTTGGAAGTCCATTCCCTCTAGCTCATCCGTCTCCTGCCCCTACTCGCCAGCTGCCCAGCAGGCATTCCTCCCTCCAGGTGGGACGTAGGAAGGAGTCACCATGTGCTGTGCTCTGAATTCCGCCCCCTCCCACACCCACAGGTTCCGTGGGCAACGGCTTGTATGGAGCAGAGACAGGACAGAAACGCAAAAGAGCGCCGTGAGCACGCGTGATAGCCTCGGTCACATCCATTGAGCAGCCAAACCTACCTGAGAGTGTTCCCCAGAACCCTCTGGGCCCTGTTTCCCTGCCCTCCGGCCTAGACGTTAGTGTGCCACCACGGTGTCCCAAGTGATTGAGTCCAAGGAGTGCCTGGGACCTAGGGGAGGACTGGATGCTTCCCAGCTGCTCGGCAGGTATTGAGGAAGGGAACGCCTAGGAACTCAGCTAGACATCTTGCTGTGGGTGAAGCCACAGTGCAGGACAGTGGAGGGCCCTAAACTATAGGGTGCCGAAGGGACCGTCCAGAGTTGCCACCCTGAGGAAGGATGGATCTGGGACAGGAAAGGCGTCGTTTCCCTGTGGCCGGAGATCCCCCAGCCCCTGACCCCAACCCATGGCCCCTGAGAAAAGGTCCTGAAGCCCTGAACCAAGAGCTGCCCTCACAGTCTCCAATCCCTCTGTGCCACTGTGTCTGTAGGGGAGAGCGAGGGCCACGAGTCCAGCCTCAATCCTGACTCACGTCTGTGTTTGGGGCCCTGACATCAACTAGGTGTTGGTTTCTGCCCAGTGGGCCCATAGTGAAGGACCAGGAACGGGTAGCATGAGCCACGTACCCTCACCTCTCTGCAAGGTCAGGACAACACCCATTGTCCTCTGATTTCACTGGTAGCCATTTCCCAAGGCCGTGCTGAAGGCCAGTTGTAGCCCAGGCTCCTGGGGTTCTGCTTGGCTCCCAAGCTGATTCAAACTCCCAACATTTTTCTGTTCAGCGTTCCTGGCGGAAAAGATAGTCTCTTCCTTCCTAACATCTCAGGACCATGTTTCCTGGGGAGACCAGGAGGGACCCGTTTGTCCCAGAAAGACCTAAGATCCATCCCTTCAGCTAGTAGACACTTTTTTCCTGTGCCCCTTGGTTCCAGTTTGAATGAGGATCTCATCGTGACTTGTGGACTTAAAAGGGGACCGACGGAGGACATAAAGGGAAATGGCTACCAGTGAAATCAGAGGACAATGTGTCTCAGCATTTTTAAAAGCTTCGGTTATGTCTGTACTACTGAAGGAAAGAATGCATCTCTAATCACTGTAATGAGTCAATCCCCAAGGTACCTTCCTCGGGGTCCTTGTTGGTGTATACCTCATCGTGGAGAGAGATCCGGACTCTCTTCTTGCTTGGGGTCCTCGTCGTGGATCGGGCGGCGTGGGTGGGGGAGTCTCCACATCCTCGAGGAGACACTCCCCACAGATTTCTGGGAGACGCACAGAAATAGAGAGCAGTGTCGGTACCTTGTCGTCAGGAGCCCATGGGGGATTGGAAGTCCTTTCCTTCTAGTCCATCCGTCTCCTGCCCCCTACTCGCCTGCTGCCCAGCAGGGATTCCTCCCTCCAGTGGGACTTAGGAAGAGGTCACCGTGTGCTGTGCTCTGAATTCTGGCCCTCCCACACCCAGAGGTTCCTTGGGCTACAGCTTATATGGAGCAGAGACAGTACAGACATGCAACAGAGTGCCCTGAGCACGCGTGATGGCCCCGGTCACATCCACTGAGCAGCCACACCTACCCTCTGTGCCCTGTTTCCCTGTCCTCCGGCCCTCCAGACGTTAGTGTGCCGCCACAGTGTTCCAAGTGGTTGAGTCCAAGGAGGGCCTGGTACCTAGGGGAGGACTGGATGCTTCTCAGCCGCTGGGCAGGTGATGAGGAACGGACCGCCTAGGGACTCAGCTAGAGCGCTAGCTGTGGGTGAAGCCACAGTGCAGGACAGTGGAGGGCCCTGAAATGTAGGGTGCAGAAGGGACCGTCCAGAGTTGCCACCCTGAGGAAGGATGGATCTGGGACAGGAACGTCGTCGTTTCCCTGTGGCCGGAGATCCCCCAGCCCCTGACACCAACCCACAGCCCCTGAGAAAAAGTCCTGAAGCCTTGAACCAAGAGCTGCCCTCACAGTCTCCAATCCCTCTGTGCCACTGTGTCTGTAGGGGAGAGCGAAGGCCACGAGTCCAGCCTCAGTCCTCACTCACGTCTGTGTTTGGGGCCCTGACATCAACTAGGTGGTGGTTTCTGCCCAGTGGGGCCCTAGTGAAGGACCAGGAACGGGTAGCATGAGCCACGACCCCTCACCTCTCTGAAAGGTCAGCACAAGGACCCATTGTCCTCTTATTTCACTGGTAGTCATTTCCCAAGGCCGTCCTGAAGACCAGTTGTAGCCCAGGCTCCTGGGGTTCTGCTTGGCTCCCAAGCTGATTCAAACTCCCAACATTTTTCTGTTCAGCGTTCCTGGCGGAAAACATAGTCTCTTCCTTCCTAACATCTCAGAACCATGTTTCCTGGGGAGACTTGGAGGGACCCGTGTGTTCCAGAAAGACCTAAGATCCATCCCTTCAGCTAGTAGACACTTTTTTCCTGTGCCCCCTTGGTTCAGTTTGAATGAGGATCTCATCGTGACTTGTGGACTTAAAAGGGGACCGACGGAGGACATAAAGGGAAATGGCTACCAGTGAAATCAGAGGACAATGTGTCTCAGCATTTTTAAAAGCTTCGGTTATGTCTGTACTACTGAAGGAAAGAATGCATCTCTAATCACTGTAATGAGTCAATCCCCAAGGTACCTTCCTCGGGGTCCTTGTTGGTGTATACCTCATCGTGGAGAGAGATCCGGACTCTCTTCTTGGGTCCTCGTGGATCGGGCGGCGTGGGTGGGGGGGAGTCTCCACATCCTCGAGGAGACACTCCCCACAGATTTCTGGGAGACGCACAGAAATAGAGAGCAGTGTCGTACCCACCTTGTCGTCAGGAGCCCATGGGGGATTGGAAGTCCTTTCCTTCTAGTCCATCCGTCTCCTGCCCCCTACTCGCCTGCTGCCCAGCAGGCATTCCTCCCTCCAGTGGGACTTAGGGAAGAGGTCACCGTGTGCTGTGCTCTGAATTCTGCCCCCTCCCACACCCAGAGGTTCCGTGGGCTACAGCTTATATGGAGCAGAGACAGTACAGACATGCAACAGAGCGCGCCGTGAGCCCTGAGCACGTGTGATGGCCCCGGGTCACATCCACTGAGCAGCCACACCTACCCTCTGTGCCCTGTTTCCCTGCCCTCCGGCCCTCCAGACGTTAGTGTGCCGCCACAGTGTTCCCAAGTGGTTGAGTCCAAGGAGGGCCTGGTACCTAGGGGAGGACTGGATGCTTCTCAGCCGCTGGGCAGGTGATGAGGAACGGACCGCCTAGGGACTCAGCTAGATGACTAGCTGTGGGTGAAGCCACAGTGCAGGACAGTGGAGGGCCCTGAAATGTAGGGTGCAGAAGGGACCGTCCAGAGTTGCCACCCTGAGGAAGGATGGATCTGGGACAGGAACGTCGTCGTTTCCCTGTGGCCGGAGATCCCCCAGCTCCTGACACCAACCCACAGCCCCTGAGAAAAAGTCCAGAAGCCTTGAACCAAGAGCTGCCCTCACAGTCTCCAATCCCTCTGTGCCACTGTGTCTGTAGGGGAGAGCGAAGGCCACGAGTCCAGCCTCAGTCCTCACTCACCTCTGTGTTTGGGGCCCTGACATCAACTAGGTGTTGGTTTCTGCCCAGTGGGCCCATAGTGAAGGACCAGGAACGGGTAGCATGAGCCACGTACCCTCACCTCTCTGCAAGGTCAGCACAAGGAACCATTGTCCTCTGATTTCACTGGTAGCCATTTCCCAAGGCCGTCCTGAAGGCCAGTTGTAGCCCAGGCTCCTGGGGTTCTGCTTGGCTCCCAAGCTGACTCAAACTCCCAACATTTTTCTGTTCAGCGTTCCTGGCGGAAAACATAGTCTCTTCCTTCCTAACATCTCAGGACCATGTTTCCTGGGGAGACCAGGAGGGACCCGTTTGTTCCAGAAAGACCTAAGATCCATCCCTTCAGCTAGTAGACACTTTTTTCCTGTGCCCCTTGGTTCCACTTTGAATGAGGATCTCATCGTGACTTGTGGACTTAAAAGGGGACGGACGGAGGGCATAGAGGGAAATGGCTACCAGTGAAATCAGAAGACAATGTGTCTCAGCAGTTTTAAAAGCTTCGATTATGTCTGTGCTAGTGAACGACAGAATGCATCTCTAATCACTGTAATGAGTCAGTCCCCAAGGTACCTTCCTCGGTGTCCTCAATGGTGTAGACCTCATTGTGGAGGGAGAACCGGACTCTCTTCTTGCGGTGGCGTCGTCGTGGTCGTGGTGGAGCGGGCGGCGTGGGTGGGGGAGTCTCCACATCCTCGAGGAGACACTCCCCACAGATTTCTGGGAGACGCACAGAAATAGAGAACAGTGTCGGCACCTTGTCGTCAGGAGCCCATAGGGGGTTTGGAAGTCCATTCCCTCTAGTTCATCCGTCTCCTGCCCCTACTCGCCAGCTGCCCAGCAGGCATTCCTCCCTCCAGGTGGGACATAGGAAGGAGTCACCATGTGCTGTGCTCTGAATTCCGCCCCCTCCCATACCCACAGGTTCCGTGGGAAACGGCTTGTATGGAGCAGAGACAGGACAGAAACGCAACAGAGCGCCGTGAGCACGCGTGATAGCCTCGGTCACATCCATTGAGCAGCCACACCTACCTGAGAGTGTTCACCAGAAGCCTCTGTGCCCTGTTTCCCTGCCCTCTGGCCTAGACGTTAGTGTGCCACCACGGTGTCCCAAGTGATTGAGTTCAAGGAGTGCCTGGGACTAGGGGAGGACTGGATGCTTCCCAGCTGCACGGCAGGTGTTGAGGAAGGGAACGCCTAGGAACTCAGCTAGACATCTTGCTGTGGGTGAAGCCACAGTGCAGGACAGTGGAGGGCCCTAAACTATAGGGTGCCGAAGGGACCGTCCAGAGTTGCCACCATGATGAAGGATGGATCTGGGACAGGAAAGGCGTCGTTTCCCTGTGGCCGGAGATCCCCCAGCCCCTGACCCCAACCCATGGCCCCTGAGAAAAGGTCCTGAAGCCCTGAACCAAGAGCTGCCCTCACAGTCTCCAATCCCTCTGTGCCACTGTGTCTGTAGGGGAGAGCGAGGGCCACGAGTCCAGCCTCAATCCTGACTCACGTGTGTGTTTGGGGCCCTGACATCAACTAGGTGGTGGTTTCTGCCCAGTGGGGCCCTAGTGAAGGACCAGGAACGGGTAGCATGAGCCACGACCCCTCACCTCTCTGAAAGGTCAGCACAAGGACCCATTGTCCTCTTATTTCACTGGTAGTCATTTCCCAAGGCCGTCCTGAAGACCAGTTGTAGCCCAGGCTCCTGGGGTTCTGCTTGGCTCCCAAGCTGACTCAAACTCCCAACATTTTTCTGTTCAGCGTTCCTGGCGGAAAACATAGTCTCTTCCTTCCTAACATCTCAGAACCATGTTTCCTGGGGAGACTTGGAGGGACCCGTGTGTTCCAGAAAGACCTAAGATCCATCCCTTCAGCTAGTAGACACTTTTTTCCTGTGCCCCTTGGTTCCAGTTTGAATGAGGATCTCATCGTGACTTGTGGACTTAAAAGGGGACCGACGGAGGACATAAAGGGAAATGGCTACCAGTGAAATCAGAGGCCAATGTGTCTCAGCATTTTTAAAAGCTTCGGTTATGTCTGTACTACTGAAGGAAAGAATGCATCTCTAATCACTGTAATGAGTCAATCCCCAAGGTACCTTCCTCGGGGTCCTTGTTGGTGTATACCTCATCGTGGAGAGAGATCCGGACTCTCTTCTTGGGTCCTCGTGGATCGGGCGGCGTGGGTGGGGGAGTCTCCACATCCTCGAGGAGACACTCCCCACAGATTTCTGGGAGACGCACAGAAATAGAGAACAGTGTCGGCACCTTGTCGTCAGGAGCCCATAGGGGATTGGAAGTCCTTTCCTTCTAGTCCATCCGTCTCCTGCCCCTACTCGCCTGCTGCCCAGCAGGCATTCCTCCCTCCAGGTGGGACTTAGGAAGAGGTCACCGTGTGCTGTGCTCTGAATTCCGCCCCTCCCACACCCAGAGGTTCCTTGGGCTACAGCTTATATGGAGCAGAGACAGAGACAGTACAGACATGCAACAGAGTGCCCTGAGCACGCGTGATGGCCCCGGTCACATCCACTGAGCAGCCACACCTACCCTCTGTGCCCTGTTTCCCTGTCCTCCGGCCCTCCAGACGTTAGTGTGCCGCCACAGTGTTCCAAGTGGTTGAGTCCAAGGAGGGCCTGGTACCTAGGGGAGGACTGGATGCTTCTCCAGGCCGCTGGGCAGGTGATGAGGAACGGACCGCCTAGGGACTCAGCTAGAGCGCTAGCTGTAGGGGTGAAGCCACAGTGCCAGGCACAGTGGAGGGCCCTAAACTATAGGGTGCCGAAGGGGACCGTCCAGACCGTCCTGCAAGGGAGACCATTGGAGGGATTTCCTGAATGCCGTCCTTCCAGAGCCCAAGACCTAAGATCCATCCCTTCAGCTACTAGACACTTTTTTCCTGTGCCCCTTAGTTCCAGTTTGAATGAGGTTCTCATCGTGCCTTTGTTGGACATCGTTGTGGAAAAGGGGAGGGATGGACGGCATAGAGGGAAATGGCTACCTGTGAAACCCGAAGACAATATGTCTCAGCATTTTTAAAATCTTCGGTTATGTCTGTACTACTGAAGGAAAGAATGAATCTCCAATCAACCTATTGAGTCAATCCCCAAGGTACCTTTCTCAGGGTACTTGATGGTGTATACCTCATCGTTGAAAGAGATCCGGACTCTCTTCTTGGGTCCTCTTGGATCGGGTGGCGTGGTTGGGGGAGTCTCCACATCCTCGGGGAGACACTCCCCACAGATTTCTGGGAGACCCACAAATAGAGAACAGTGTCGGCACCTTGGCGACAGGAGCCCATAGGGGGTTTGGAAGTCCATTCCCTCTAGTTCATCCGTCTCCTGCCCCTACTCGACAGCTGCCCAGGAGGCATTCCTCCCTCCTGGTGGGACGTAGGAAGGAGTCACCATGTGCTGTGCTCTGAATTCCGCCCCCTCCCACACCCTCAGGTTTCGTGGGCAACGGCTTGTATGGAGCAGAGACCGGACAGAACGTGAGCACGCGTGATAGCCTCGGTCACATCCATTGAGCAGCCACACCTACCCGAGAGTGTTCCCCAGAAGCCTCTGTGCCTTGTATCCCTGCCCTCCGGCCTAGACATTAGTGTGCCACCACAGTGTCCCAAGTGATTGAGTCCAAGGAGTGCCTGGGAGCTAGGGGAGGACTGGATGCTTCCCAGATGCTCAGCAGTTGTTGAGGAAGGGACTGCCTAGGAACTCAGCTAGACAGCTGGCTGTGTGTGAAGCCACAGTGGAGGAGAGTGGAGGGCCCTGAAATATAAGGTCCCGAAGGCACCACCCAGAGTCACCACCCTGATTAACGATGCATCTTGGACAGGAAAGGTGTCGTTTCCCTGTGGCCGGATATCCCCAAGCCCCTGACCCCAACCCATTGCCCCTGAGAAAAGGTCCTGAAGCCCTGAACCAAGAGCTGCCCTCACAGTCTCCAATCCCTCTGTGCCACTGTGTCTGTAGGGGGAGAGCGAGGGCCTTGAGACCAGCCTCAGTCCTGACTCACCTCTGTGTTTGGGGGCCCTGACATCAACTAGGTGTTGGCTTCTGCCCAGTGGGGCCCTAGTGAATGACCAGGAACGGGTAGCATGAGCCACGTTCCCTCACCTCTCTGCAAGGTCAGCACAAGGACCCATTGTCCTCTGATTTCACTGGTAGCCATTTCCCAAGGCCGTCCTGAAGGCCAGTTGTAGCCCAGGCTCCTGGGGTTCTGCTTGGCTCCCAAGCTGATTCAAACTCCCAACATTTTTCTGTTCAGCGTTCCTGGCAGAAAACATAGTCTCTTCCTTCCTACCCATCACAGAACCATGTTTCCTGCGGAGACCTGGAGGGACCCGAATGTTCCAGAAAGACCTAAGATCCATCCCTTCAGCTACTAGACACTTTTTTCCTGTGCCCCTTAGTTCCAGTTTGAATGAGAATCTCATAGTGACTTCTGGATTTAAAAGGGGACGGATGGACGATATAAAGGGAAATGGCTACCAGTGAAATCAGAGGACAATGTGTCTCAGCCTTTTTAAAAGCTTCGGTTATGTCTGTATTACTGAAGGAAAGAATGCATCCCCAATCAACCTAATGAGTCAATCCCCAACGTACCTTCCTCATGGTCCTTGATGGTGTATACCTCATCGTGGAAAGAGATCCAGACTCTCTTCTTGGGTCCTCGTGGATCGGGCGGCGTGGGTGGGGGAGTCTCCACATCCTCGAGGAGACACTCCCCACAGATTTCTGGGAGACGCACAGAAATAGAAAACAGTGTCGGTACCTTGTCGTCATGAGCCCATGGGGGATTGGAAGTCCATTCCTTCTAGTCCATCCGTCTCCTGCCCCTACTCGCCAGCTGCCCAGCAGGCATTCCTTCCTCCATGGGACTTAGGAAGGAGTCACCATGTGCTGTGCTCTGAATTCCGCCCCTCCCACACCCACAGGTTCCGTGGGCAACGGCTTGTATGGAGCAGAGATCGGACAGAAACGCGACAGTGCGCCGTGAGCACGCGTGATAGCCTCGGTCACATCCATTGAGCAGCCACACCTACCCGAGAGTGTTCCCCAGAACCCTCTGTGCCCTGTATCCCTGCCCTCCGTTCTAGACGTTAGTGTGTCACCACGGTGTCCCAAGTGATTGAGTCCAAAGAGTGCCTGGGACCTAGGGGAGGACTGGATGCTTCCCAGATGCTCGGTAGGTGTTTAGAAAGGGACACAGCCTAGGGAAAGCTAGACAGCTGGCTGTTTGTGAAGCCACAGTGGAGGAGAGTGGAGGGCCCTGAAATATAGGGTGCCGAAGGCACCATCCAGCTTGCCACTGTGATGAGGGATGGATCTGGGACAGGAAAGGTGTCGTTTCCCTGTGGCCGGAGATCCCTTAGCTCCTCACACCATCACACAGCCCCTCCTAAAATGTCCTGAATCCCTGATCCAAGAGTTTCCCTCACAGTCTCCAATCCCTCTGTGCCACTGTGTCTGTAGGGGAGAGCGAGGGCCACGAGATCAGCCTCAGTCCTCACTCACCTCTGTGTTTGGGGCCCTGACATCAACTAGGTGGTGGTTTCTGCTCAGTGGGGCCCTAGTGAAGGACCAGGAACGGGTACCATGAGCCACGTTCCCTCCTCACCTCTCTGCAAGGTCAGCAGAAGGATACATTGTCCTCTGATTTCTCTGGTAGCCTTTTCCCAAGGCCGTCCTGAAGGCCAGTTGCAGCCCAGGCTCCTGGGGTTCTGCTTGGCTCCCAAGCTTTTTCAAACTCCCCACAGTCGCATAGGACCTGGCCGAGATCTTGCTTGCCTTGAGCTCGCCAGTCCCGAGGAGCAGTCGATGGTACAAACGGACATGGCGTTGGCCATATGGGCTGGGAGTGGTTGGTTTCAGGAAGGTGACGGATGATGCTGAGTTTTCCGCTCTTGCCGTGCGGACTGCTCTGAGGAGGCTGGATGGAAGTGAGGCTACCCTGGCTGGCGTGAGTCCCTCCCTGCTCTCTCATTCTTCGCAAGCATCCCCTGTCTACTCTCAGGTCTCTTGATCCCCTCTGGAGACTTTAGGTTTAGCGGACAGTCTCCTGTCTCCCTCCCTAGGCCGGGCCTGGAGAACCCAGCCCAGCAGTACCTTTGAGAACAGCAGACAGTCCACTGTGCAGCTGCCGTGTGTTCTGTCCACCCACCCGGTGGCACAGCCTGTTCCCATGCACTCCCAGGCATCAAGCAGACGGCCCGGGAAACCCTGCACATCAACCCATGAGACCACCCCGCTATCCTCCAGTGTCTCTCCTTCTAAGAACAGCTGCTTTTCAACCTCTGACCTTTCCTCTCCGATTTTGTCATGTCCATTGGGAAGAGGAGACCGGCAATTCGTTCCCCTCAAATGTGGTGCCTGGGTCGCACCAAGATTCTCCTGATGCAGGGACAGCAGTGTGGCGTGTGACCTGTGTGTTGTCCCTGTAGGACTGTGTCCGAAATGGGCATTCAGAAAGAGTATGGTTTTCTGAACGTCGGCGCGCTTTAAGGAAGGCAGCTTCCCCATGAAATCCCAATGAAATCACCCAGACAAAACGAACAAACACAGGCATCCAACCAGGAGGGGGAATCAGAGGGTGGAGAGGAAAAGCCAAAGAGAAGAAGCTGATCTCTGTGAAAGGGAGGCAGCCAGCTCCAGAGAAGAGAATTGAGAAAATCGATAGGCACATACCTGTACAACAGCAGTTAAGATTCTATATCGTGGGGACCTTTAGTCCTGTTCACCCAACCACCAGGGGCTCGGCTCACAGAGTGACAGTTGAAATGGAACGTTCGATGCATGTCATCAGGTCACCGTGGCGATGGCTCATGACAGAACTCTGAGGGTGAAGGCATCCCTGCACACTGCGGGGTCATGGAGGGAAGGGGGTGGGGGAGGGGTTGATGGATGATGGGCAATTAAGGCACTCGTTGTGGTCAGCTCTGAGTGGTGCAGAGAAGTGATGAGTCCCTGAGTTGTGCTGCAGAATGCAATACTGCGCTGTATGTTAACTACCTGCATTTTTGGACATTAAAAAAAGGAGACTCCTGAGGGCACCTAGGAGACTGAAATGTTCATTATCCTATCTGCTACTCTGGAAAACTCCTATTTTTACGAGATTGTTTCACAAAGTCTCTCCAAGAGTTCTTGGGTGGCTCAGTGACTTAAGTATTGGCCATCGGCTCAGGTCCTGCTCTTGGAGTCCGGGATCAATCTTATCATCAGGCTCCCTGCTCAGGGGGAGTGCTGCTCCCTCTGCCCCTCCCCCATGTCCTGCCTGCTCTGTCGATAAAGAACCCTGCAATTACACTACTGGGTATTTACCCCAGAGATACAGATGGAGTGAAGAGAAGGCCCATCTCTACCCCAGTGTTTATAGCAGCAGTGGCCACGGTTGCCAAACTGTGGAAAGAACAAGGATGCCCCCCTTCAACAGACGAATGGATAAGGAAGATGTGGTCCATATACGCTATGGAGTAGGATGCCTCCATCACAAAGGATGAATACCCAACTTCTGTAGCAACATGGACGGTCCTGGAAGAGATTATGCTGAGTGAAATAAGTCAAGCAGAGAGAGTCAATTACCATAGGGTTTCACTTCTTTGTGGAGCATAACAAGTAACATGGAGGACATGGGGAGATGGAGAGGAGAAGGGAGTTGAGGGACATTGGAAGGGGAGGTGAACCATGAGAGACTATGGACTCTGAAAAACAACCTGAGGGTTTTGAAGGGGCGGGGGGTGGGAGGTTGGGGGAGCCAGGTGGTGTGGGTATTAAGGAGGGCACGTATTGCATGAAGCACCAGGTGTGGTGCAAAAACAATGAATACTGTTTCGCCGAAAAGATAGAAAATAGCTAAGTAATTTAAAAAATAGGAAAATATGTAAAGGGCTTCCTGCAGGGCTCCCCTCCCTAGGAAGGCCCTGTGTGCCTTCCAGGAGCCCCTTGGAGCCAAGGGTTCCTAGTATTGTCTGTGGGGCGGACTGCCTGAGCCATGAGCTAAGGATGCAAACATATGTCTGTCATTTTTCAGTGAGCTGCATTAATGTGGATTGCAAGGTGCCCTTTCTGCAGGGGACAGAGAGATACCTTTGAAAACCCTGAATTCTCTGTGCGCATCCGATTTCATAGGCCCTTAGTGCACGGACCTCCCTCTTGCCTGCCCCCCATCCTCCATTTCTGGTCTGCAGGGAGGGTCACCCTTTGTGAACAGCGGGTCATCTCCAGCACCGGATGGCACCTCTGGGGCCTGCATACATGGCACGCACATGTGGTGTCCCTGCATGGACACAGAGGATGAGGCAGCTGACAGCTGGGTAGGACCCTGCTGCCGAGGTCAGTCTGTGCACTACGGAGTGTTTGGACCCAAAACCTCTCTGCTGGTTTCACCCCTTGTGCGTGCACTCCTGGGAGCTTGGCATGCAGGGGGGCCACATCCATCTTAAGTCCCTGCGGGCCTGGCCACTGCCATCTGGTCTCTTGGGAAGTGACCGTCAGGAAATCCTTGGCAACAACCCAGGGGATAGTAGGCATTTACAGGCAGCAAATATAATGTGATTTCTTTACAACAGCTTCTACCTGGGGCACCTGGGTTTCTCAGTCGCTTAAGAAGTTGCCTTCGCCTCAGGTCCAGGCCCTGGGATCCAGCCCCAGTCAAGCTCCCTGCTCAGGGAAGGGGCACCTGCTTCTCCCTTGCCTCGGCCTGTTGCTCGGCCTACTTGGGAGCGTTTTCTCTCTCTCTGCCAAAGAAGTGAGTAACATCGTTACAATATAAATCAAGTTAATAGAAATGATACGTAAATGAAGATATTTTATGAGTTCTGCAACGTCATACGATGGGAGGGGGAATAAAACCAAACTAGTAACAGCATGTATTTACACACGACAATACAGTCGTCATGCTGCTTCAGGTAACACAATTCTACCCTTTGGCCCAATTGATATCTAAATAGATCATTTTTCTGGCACAGTTTTGGAAACCTCTCTTAATGGTGTTCTGAAAATACGTACTTTTAAGAAGTTAAGTTTTGAATAATACCCAGTCACCTCTGTCCTTCTGGCAAATGTCGGATAACAATTAATTGGAGTTAACAACTTGGCGAGGGTTTCCTTGGTGGTGGTGGTGTGAAGACAAGTCTAGCTATTTCAAGTATCTTAGAGACAACAATGGAGAAAATTGGATGGATTTCTGGCATTCTGTCAAAATAGACTTTTTTTTTTTTAAGATTTTACTTACTTATTTGACAGAAATCACAAGCAGAGGCAGGCAGAGAGAGAGAGGAGGAAGCAGGCTCCCTGCTGAGCAGAGAGCCTAACATGGGGCTTGATCCCCAGACCCTGGGATCATGACCTGAGCCAAAGGCAGAGGCTTTAACCCCCTGAGCCACCCAGATGCCCCTTGATTCTTTTTTTTTTTTTAAGATTTTATTTATCCATTTGAGAGAGAGAAAGTGCAGCAGACAGAGGGAGAAGCAGGCCACCTGCGGACCAAGGAAACCGATGCAGGATTCGATATCAAGACTTTGGAATCGTGATCCAAGTCCATGAACCACCCAGGCATCTCTGATTTGGTTCTTCTTACGTCTTGTATGATCCTGTTACCATCCTCCTACTTTACTTTCTCAACACTGTGTGTGTGTGTGTGTAAGCTCCTTCAATGTCCTTATCTACTAATGATGCCATCAGTTTCACATCCAGACTCATTTCTATTGATTCTCTCTTCATTAGAGATCACACATTTCTGTTTGTTTGCATGTCTCAGGACTTTTAGATTTGATGCCAGACATTGTAAATTTTATTCTATGGGTTACTGTTACTTTGTATCCCTCTAAAATGTATTATCTTTGTTCTGGGATGCATTTAAGTTGGAAACACTTCAAGCTCTTTGATACTTCTGTTTAACGTTTTTAGGAGACTCCCAGAAAGTCTCTGGTCTAAAGTTACTCTGGACTTACTCCTGCAGTGGTGCCTTCGGAGTGCTTTGCCAGATGTCCCACGTGTCAGGAGACCTTTCCACTCCAGATGGGTGAAATACAAATTCTCTCCAGCCTGTGTATTCTGAAGATTGCTTTGATACTCCTTTCTTGGGGTCCATCTCCCAACCTCGGGTCGTTTCCTTCTGCCCACACAGTGGGCAGTCACACCCAACAGAACTCCAGAACTCTCCCTCTCTTTGCAGCTCCTCAAATCCTAGTTCAGCCATCACGTCCCAAATGAGAGTCTGTGGATTTCTTTTCTCCCCAAGAGAAGTGTTTATGACTTCATCTCCAGTTTTTCAGCTTTTCACTTTACCTAGCATTATGGCATGTCTCTGTTTTATTTTGTATTATTCCTTGAGGCTTACAAGTTATCTCTCAATAAATTGCAAGCCCCTTGAGAGCAGAATCCATGACACACCCTTTTCAAAGTCCCCACTGCACATCACAAAATGTGTAGTGTGCACAGGGTGCATCATAAAGGTCAATGGAATGAATGAATAAAGGCATTTGTCATATGTCCTCATTAATTAATGTGGGAGAATTTGGGCCTCTGTCTAACATTGCAGGAAAATGAAATACATTTTCCAATAGTTGCCTTTGCTCAACTTTCTCCCCCTCAGTCTTTCTGCATAATTTCACCAGTGACAGGAAGGAGGGCATAATAAGCACATTCATTAAATTTGTAGAGGATTCCAAATCCAAAGGGAATCGTAATCTCAAAATATAAGATTAGGGTTAATTCTGTCCTTGGCAAGTAGGATGAGCAATCACAAAGTAAGTAAAATTAAATGAAACTACAAGGTATTAAATTTTAGAAAGAAATTAAGCCACCTGCCATGATAGAGATGGTTGGAACCACGTAAGATTGTAGAAGCTATAGTGAATCACAAGCTGAAAATGTGTCAAAAAAATGAAATTTCCTGTTGTTATAAGATGCTTTGTAAAAGTGGCAAAGATAATTATCCTTTTACAGTCATAATTGTACAACCCTTATAAAATCCTGTGGCAGTTTTTGAGGTCTGTTTTTGATAGCATTAGCAAATAAAGGGTTTTAAGATGAAAGCTATTAAATTGTTGCAAATGGAACCCATGAAGAGAACTTATTCCCTTTTTCCCTTTTGCTCTTTTATTTTTCTGCAAGAACAAGGTGCATGTACAGAAAATTAGCTTCCTGTAACAAAGAAAACATGCAAACAAAAAGGAACAACCACTGCCTATAACTGAAACCAAAGCACTAGCCTTAGCGTTGGGAGACAGTAAGTGAGAAACATGACACACTATTATGAACATTGACTAGCATTTAAGTGGGGGCTGCACTGACCTCTTCCAGGCATGCAAAAGAGTGTCTAGCATTCAAATAGCTTTTTTAACTTTTCAGTATATCATAAATATAATATCTAAACCTCACAGTGAATTTGTGAAATATTATTTCCATTGTACAGATGACAAAATTGAGTAGTTTTTTAAAAACTTTTTATAAGGATTTATTTAGTTATCTGAAAGAGAGAGTGTTGGGGGTAGGGCAGAGGGAAAGAATCTCAAACAGACTCCTTACTGAGTGTGGAGTCCAATGCGGGGCTCGATCTCACAACCCTGAGATCATGACCTGAGCTGAAATCAAGAATCAGATGCTCAACTGACTGAGCCACCCAAGCCTCCCTAAAATTGAGTGATTTTGAAGACATGAGCCCCATTTTAAGTCAGGTGGCTAAGCAGCATAGTCTAGACAGAAATAGTAATCTGTACAATACTGTGTCAAATGAACAGTAATCCCAAATAAATATGGTGTAATATTTTGAAAGCACCAATGTGCTATGAAATGGAAGATGGTAAATATTATTTTCTGTGGCCTGGAGATTGGACCCTCCTGAAAAAGTACTCTTAGGAATTCCCATGAATTCCTTCAGTATTCAGGGGAAAAGAAAATGTATTAGTTATTTTCCAGATTGTGACACTAAGAAACCCAAAACGTTTGTCTTTCATGAGCTTTCTTCTTGGGGGTAAGTTGAGCATTAATATTATAAGCTTACAGTGCTGCCAACTCCTTCCCTATTGTGCATGGGTCAGTGATTTCAGTGACTGTGCCACCTCCAATCACTTATTTATTGTTAGGTTGTTTTATATTCCTCTTTAGAAATGATAAGTTGGAGTACGCAGGTGGCTCAGTCCGTTAAGCATCTGACTTGATTTCAGCTCAGGTCACAATTCAGGTCGTGAGAGATCAAGTCCCACAGTCGGCTCCATGCTCAGCACAGAGTCTGCTTTGAGATTTCTCTCTCTCCCTCGCCCTTTGCTCCTCCCCACACCACATGTGCTCATGCTCTCTCAAATAATAAATCAATAAATCTTGAAAAACAAAAACGAACAAAAAACCAAAACAAACAAAAAGAATGTTAAGTTAATGACAGGGTCCCTTGAATTTCATGTTGAAGATTTGGACCCAAAAAAGGATAATGAAATTGATGTGGACTTGGAAGAATTATGCTTTGTAAGCAGACTGTCCGTGAGAACAGAAGGGAAAGAGGAGGGAATTAGCACAGAGGCTGTTTGGTAGATGGACCGTGAGTGAGTGTCCACCCAAGGTGGATGCTTTCTCTGGGAGTCCCCGGAGCAGATCAGCTGCTCCAAGGTGTGGATCAGACATGAGACTTGGGTCTGGGGAACAGATGGGGCAGTGGAATATGTTCTGGATCCGAGGGCTTTCGTGCAGCTGCTGTGGGAACCCCACTTCTCAGAGTCCTTTCCTGTCCTTTCTGTGTGTGCCTGCAGTTTTTCTTCACCGAAGAGAATTTTGCTGGCTTGGAAGTGTCTGACGACAGCATAATAGGTTGATAAATTAGGCTTCGTTAACTCAATAGAATATTTTTGGCAAAGAGAGGCTGTTCTGTAGCCACTTCTCATATTTATCTCTTGGCTTGACAAATCCCGAACAGGTAAAGACATATTCCACATAGTTACTATTCAAAAGTCTTGTCCCGTGAGCCTAAAATTGCCTTTTGTAGGATAACAAGTGCGATCATGTGAAGGAATTTGGTCATTCAGTTGACTGACCACCACTGGTGTGAAATTATATGACCCTAGAAAGCCTTTTCTGTCATTTTACCATGCTCTGCAGCTCGGGAAATTCTGGGGTTGGCGGGGGGGAATTCCTAGGTCTGTCTGGAAACATAAACTTATAACAGTCTGGAAATGAAAGAGACCCGGAGATCATTTTATTCCCTCATTCTACAGATGAGGGTACTGTATCACACACAGGGTGCCTCACTCGGAATGTTCTAGAAGGTACTAGTGTCGCCACTGTTCTGTCCTGGCTTCTCTGGAGAGATGTTGGTCTTTCACAGTGGAAGCCAGCAAACCTCTTTATAGGTCTCTCTCTATTCACGAAGCCTGGGAATCCATCTCTGTCCTCCTCATTGCTCTCCATTGCCTCCCAGGAAACCCAAAGGTCCCTTTGCCACTGGCCCCTGGGCCTCACTGGCTGTTTGTTTAAGTCGGCATCCCTATGGCAATAGGTCCTGTTCAGGGTCAGGTGCGGTTAATGCTTTATTATTTTCTAGTTATGATGTTTGTGATGCTAATTGTTTATAGCAACAGACAGTAGGAGCCTATGCAGACTTTATTTTGACAATCTGGCATTTGACAGGAATAAAACGGAAGACACATTTTGAGGATAAAAGACCAGCAGTTTAATCTTGGTGTCACGGGTGTCAAGGTGGTCATAAAAATTGAAGGTTTCTTACCAAAAGTGGCTTTGTAGGGAAGAGCCCAGCTTCTGACTTTCACCCACTTTATTTGGTATAAGGCCGTATGAAACGTGGTAGAATGACCCTCAAGCAGGGAGTATATCCATGCATTTATATGGTCAAATTGGAAGGGGTCGAATCAAACTAGTGATGCAATAAACTGAATAAAGTGAGTATTTTCTTAACAAAAAAGCGATGCCAGAAATGGGGAGAGAGGAAGTAAGAAGAAAAGGCTTGTATAAATAACTGGAATTCTGAGAGCTTATCACCAAATAGTCATGTTGTCCTACAGAGAAAATAAAATGCAGAGAAAACAAGAGGGAAAAAAGTACATGTGTCACAGCAAACGATCTCACCAAGGGTTACTGAAACCCACGATGAATAACCAAGGTCAATGTAGACTACCAATGCTGCATCATAAGTCAATGTAGACTACCAATACTGCAAAGAGAGGAGTTTCAAACATTACCCTCTTCAACTTTAGGCTACAGTAAACGCTTAATGTTATTTGTGGTTTTGCTTGACATTTGTTGAGCAGGAATACTATTAATTCCTATTATTTATTGATTATCATGGGCTAGGTGATTTATGCATTACGTTTGCCATGACCACACAAGATGTGTATTTTTTTGCAGGAGAGCATGTGATTTGTAATTGATGGAATCAGATGGATCTATCCGGTTCCCAGGCTAACGCCTTTCCAGGACACCAGAGCTTCCTTAGGTGTGTTCCGTAGTGTTTACAAACACTAATGTGTGTGAATCACTGGGGGTGTTTCTGACAGGCTCCGT
The DNA here is from genome assembly GCF_011764305.1 of Mustela putorius furo. Taxonomy (NCBI): domain Eukaryota; kingdom Metazoa; phylum Chordata; class Mammalia; order Carnivora; family Mustelidae; genus Mustela; species Mustela putorius. The sequence goes on from NW_025421941.1 coordinate 166,536, forward strand.
GGTGATGTCCGTGCTGGTGACCATGGGGACCACACTTAGCACACTCACCACAAGTAGCAAAGTTCTAGAGTGCAGTATTTCCAGAGTATTTCTATAGATATGATTAAAACAAAAAACATACTCTTAGCAAAACAGGGAAGACGGGGCTAAGCAGGACTGAACTGATCTTCTTACAGGTCTTCTTGGAGCCTTGAACTTGCTCATGTACATTGGGAACTGAGAGGAAAAGAGCATATATCCCATCTTTCAAATCTGTTTGGCTGCAGAAATTTTTTTCTCATAAAGCATACCTCAGGATCAGTGTTCACTTTCAAAGTATTGTTTTCCATCAGGTTGTTTCAAGGGAATGCCTTTTCTGGAAAATACTGAAACAAAGACTTGGCAGCAGTCAGAAGGGGGTAAAATTATATGACCGTTACGATGCCTCGTGGTTACTGGAGTTGGGAAAGGATGGAGGGGCATGAGGAGGAGGAGACAAGGATGAATAAAGTGGGACTTGTGCCTTCAAGGAGAGCTCAGCCTGGTGAAAATACATGTAGAAAATCCACTGCAGGGCAGGATGAAATGAATTCTAAATGTAGGTTAAAAATAAAAAAAAACAGGGGCGACTGGGTGGCTTAGTGGATTAAAGCCTCTGCCTTCGGCTCAGGTCATGATCTCAGGGTCCTGGGATCGAGCCCCGCATCGGGATCTCTGCCCAGCAAGAAGTCTGCTTCCTCCTCATTCTCTCCGCCTGCCTCTCTTCCTGCTTGTGATCTCTGTCTGTCAAATAAATAAATAAAATCTGAAAAAATAAATAAAATAAAAATTAAAAAAAAACATGCAGCGAGAAATAGAGAAGGTAACTGTTTGTTCTAAGCTTTTGTTAGTAGTATTGAATTCTTGTTTTTTTCCTGTATCTGATGCTTCCTTTAGTGAAATCCTTAGATCTTGTGGAAATTGCTTGTTTAGGGTCAGAACATTTTCCAGATTGAGCATTTTCCTGCATTAGAACTCTGGCCTTTCCCGACTTCTCCATGGGGGCCAGGCCAGAACATCAGTGATTTTTTTTTTCTCCCAAGAACGTGTCCTGCATGATTTTACACATCAGTGTTCTGAATTTCTTCTTCAATTCAGCTATTTTATGGGGGGGGGGGGGGGGGGCGGGGAGTGGTGAGGACTTGGATCATTCCAGAGGGGGAGATCTGGGGCAGTCGGTAGCAAAGGGCACTCTGCATTACCACCTGCATGTGGCACCCTTGGGTGGCCATTAGAAAGGGCTTTGTTGGGGCACCTGGGTGGCTCAGTGGGCTAAAGCCTCTGCCTTCGGGTCCTTGGGATCGAGCCCCGCATCGGGCTCTCTGCTCGGTGGAGAGCCTGCTTCCTCCTCTCTCTCTGCCTGCTTGTGATCTCTGACAAATAAATAAATAAAATCTTTTAAAAAGGGTGGGGGGGCTTTGTTTGTCCTAGCCCCTAGTTCCCCTTGGATCTGATCTCAGAAGTCTCAAGTAAATGCATCTATGTCGCTCTTTTGTCAGCCAGAGCTAAGAACTCTGGTTCTTCCAGACAGAGACAGCCACAGGATCTTTGCTTTCAAATGGAAAGTCTGGTTGTATGATTGCTGACCTATTCAGTATGTAGAACAGTTGTATAAACCCCATGTTCCAAGAGGAATCATGAAATTTTGCTGTCAGCTTTTGCTGCTGTAGCTCTTCTCTTTCTAGATCACTCTGTCATTCCATCATTTTTTTTCCTCCTCAGGGTCTAGAATCATTTGTTTTCAGTTTACCTATTCTTTTGGACATTTAGCTTTCTTTTGATCTGATTCTGTCTCTTATGGCACCTCCTTTTCTCTTAAAAATTGCCATGATAAACAGCAAACAAACCACAAATGTGGTATCTATCGCCTCATTTTTTTTTTAAGATTTTATTCATTTATTTGACAGAGAGACACAGCGAGAGAGGGAACACAAGCAGGGGAGAGTGGTAGAGGGAGAAGCAGGCTCCCCACCGAGCAGGGAGCCCAAGGCAGGGCTCGATCCCAGGTTCCTGGGATCATGACCTGAGCCAAAGACAGATGCTAAATGACTGAGCCACCTAGGCATCCCAGTATCAACTCATTTTTAAAGTGTTTTTTTTGATTAAAAAAAATTAAAAAAAAAATAATAAAGTGGTTTTTGGATTTTAGAGCATTCTGGTTTAATAGTTGATGATGAAGTTCTTGAACCTAAGTCAGGTTCGGTGGGGTGAGGAGGTTCGGAGCCGACGACTAAAGAAAGAATTCTTAAGACGTCGTTGGTGCAAAATGGTGGTTTATTAAAGCACGGGGACAGGACCCGTGGGCAGGAAGAGCTGCTGCCCCGGGTTGTGAGGGTGGGCATGTTATATACCCTGCAGTTGGGGGGAGGTGGTGAAGGGATGGGAGGCTTCAACAGAGTCCTCACATGTTAGGGAGGGCCTACAAGGTGCCGGGGGGGAGTCCTTGCCCTTATGGCTTGATCAGTGTCGTCTTTAGGTCAGGCATTAACGTCAAGATAGTTGGGAGATTCTTGGTGGGGTATTATGATCCGGCTATCATTTACATTCCCTTCTACCTCAGTCTCCTCCAGTTTATGGTGGGAGGGGGACATTAGGGCTTCAGGAACCGAGAGTTATTTGCCTCTGGAAATTTGTGTTATTGATACGGTAACCTCCCTGTTTAGGTCTCTAGGGACATTTGTAGAGCAAGGGAGATTCCTGTTCTGCAGGATTGCAATCCCTGCAAGTTAACTATTTATCGTTTTATGGCGATCAGGGGTGCCTGAGGAATGCTACACATATGGAGGGGAGCAGGTGAAGAGGGGGTGCAAGGCGCCAGCTTTTACTTTGTCCTCAGCCAGCCTCCTGCTCCCTCATCAATAGTCACAAAAGCTCTGTATTAAAAACATGTTGAACATGCTTGGAGGGTACAGCTGACCCCCATGGCATTTTCGGATTTAGTAATTTTTATTTTGGCCACATGTGGTTCCTCTCAGATTCAATGAAAGTTCGTGGCACCTAGATCCGAATGGTTCCAAAGGCCGTGGGTGAACCTAGACAGTACCAGTGTCTCTCTGTATCCATATGACTTTGTAGTCCTCTGGTGATCTGAGTGTAATCAGTAATGCCTATGGCATAGAAAATTTAATTCTTTGTGAAAAATGGCCATCAAGTGAAAGAAATAATTTTAACAAAATACGAAAATATGTTTAACTTGTGGTATGAGGATATACACAGGAAACACGTGATTTCCTATTAAAATGTGATGCAGAAAAAGGCACCTGAATAAACATCTCAGTAATCTCAATTTGAGGGACTCAGGGATGTTAGCCTCAGGAGTGTGTTACCCACCTTTCCGTGCATGAGGGAAAGCATTGTAATGAAGATGGCTGCCTAGGGGACCTGAGGGAAGGCTCACAATGCGCAGGAAGGTGGAAAGACAGAAGGCTTTAGATGGCCACACAAGGAACTGTTGGGTTTAAATAGCTGACTTTGGTAATACAAAGAATTAGAAATCTTAGTTCATGATCTTGCTTGTCACAAAATGAAAGTGCATGTGTGAGTTTCACATGGCTGTGTCATAAAAGTGATGTTCAGGGAAATATGTTGCCTTAACTTCACATTTCTCTTGTTGTTTATTCTTCTTCTGGGGGGGGTGAGTTACGCACCTTGTGATTTCAGGAGCATTTTTAAACCCAGAAGCACTTACAACACCCCTTCGACCTTGACTTTATCCAGTGTGGCCTTCTTGGTATTTCTTGCTTCAGTTCTAACACTTCTGCCCATTCTTACCTTCGGCCTTTCCTCATCTCTGGCCTGGATGATAAGAACAGCCTCCTAATTGATCCATTTGTCCTAAGATTCCTTACTCAGACTCCCCTACACACTGCTACCAGGATTCTTTCCCCAAAACAAAACAAGCCTTAACGATAATCTGTTCATACAGCAAATCAACTTCTAGAAGATTCTCCTCACACATAAGGGTATGGATGTATGTATCCAAACATTTATTCCCATTTTATTTGTGACAAAACAATTGGGTGACTTAAGTGTCTATCATATGGAAAAAATGACATTTTTTCTAATGCCTACCTACTATACCAGAAATCAGCGAACTTTTTCTGTAAAGAGCTAAATAGTCATATTTTAGGGGTTTCATGCTATATGATCTCTGCCATGATTACTTGACTCTGCTCTTACATCAGGAAAGCAGCCAAAATGATGGGCGCCTTTGGGTAGCTCAGTTGGCTAAGCCTCTGACTCTTGGTTTCAACTCAGGTCATGATCTTGGGACGGTGGGATCTAGCCCCACATCGGGGTCTGTGATTGGCATGGAGTCTGCTTAGGATTCTCTCTCTCACTCTGCCCCTCCCTTGTGTGGACTCATGCATCTCTCTCTCTCTCTCTCTCTCTTTCTCTAAAGCAAATAAATAAATCAAATCTTAATGAAAAAAACAAAAAAAGTGGCCAAAAAGATGATCCATAAAATAATGAGCATGACTGTGTTCCAATAAAACTTTATTTGCAAAAAAAAAAATAAAAATAAAATAAAAAAAAAAATAAAAAAATAAAACACTTTATTTGCAAAAACAGAGACATGCTGATTTGGCCCCTGGGCCTGAAGGCTGCCAATCCCTGGCATAGATTACAGTATGTATATTAAGGATAATAAGATAGGGGCACCTGGGTGGCCCAGTTGGTTAAGCAACTTCCTTTGGCTCATGTCATGATCCTGGAGTCCTGGGATTGAGTCCCACATCAGGCTCACAGCTCCATGGGGAGTCTGCTTCTCCCTCTGACCTTCTCCCCTTCTCCCTCTGACCTTCTCCCATCTCATGCTCTCTCTCACACTCTCTCTGTCTCTCTCAAATAAATAAATAAAATCTTTAAAAAGAAATTGATGAGATAAATCTGCATGTGCTGGCAGGGAAGGATATCAACAATATACTCTTGGGCAAAATAGTATGCTACTAATATATCCTATGTTTGTCATTTTATCTTTCTTGGTGTTTCTATCTTTGTTAAAAAGATAAATGTCCATATTTATCTTTGTATATTTATCTATATACCTATATCCATATCTCTCTATATTTATATATAGAGAGATATATACACATATACAAACAGATACAGGGAGACAGAGACAGATGCAAGCAAAGGAATAAATAGATAAAATAGATGGTACAGTATGCACAAAAAAGAAAAAGTCCAGAAGAATATACACCAAATAGTACTAGGAGCTCTTCTGAGAGAGGATAGGTAGGAAAGCAAGGAAATCCTCCATTTTCATATACTTGTGTATTGTTTAAAACATCCACTTGGCTATGTATTATATTTACATTACAGAAAAATACTGAAATGATGAGTTATCTGAAATCTGAGCCTATCTCTCCACTAGTAAAAGACCTGTTGTTTTGCATTGTCTATAAGATAAACTGTAAGCAATTTACCATGATCTGCCCCTGGCACCTGCTCTCAAATCATCCTGCCTGCTCTGCAAGCCCCCTTACTCCCCACAGCACACTGGGCCATTTTTTTTGACTGACTCCTGCACACATGATGCTTCCTTTTCTCTCTAGTCGGCTCCTTCTTAGCTTGGGGAGATTTTTACACTGAAATTTTAAAATGTTCGGTGAAGTCTACAACATAGACTCGTATGGAAAAATGTTTTAAATATCCCCATATTATTCATATTGTTCATATTATTCATTAATGATCTGTAGGAGAAGGGTGCACATGTGGGTATGCTTTCTTGTTTGTGGACTTGGGTGTTTTCAGCATCATCTAAGTAGCCAACACAAACATTGTAAGTCAAATAGCCCAGTCTGAGATGTTGATTTATAGCTATATTCACAGTGAATGTATTCAGCTGTAGTAATAGAATACCCTGTTAATGGGCTAGATAATGAGTGATTACTTGTCTCAAATATGAAGTCTATAGGAAAGCAGGTATGGATTTTTAATGACCAGCTCAACGCTGGCATCAGGGGCAAATGTCCTTTTTCATCTTTAAACTTTTTAAAAAATATTTATCTATTTGACAGAGACACAGCGAGAGGGGAACACAAGCAGGGGGAGTAGGAGAGGGAGAAGCAGGCTTCCCACTGAGCAGAGAGCCCAATGGAGAGCACATTCCCAGGATGCTGGGATCATGACCTGAGCCAAAGGCAGACACTTAACGACTGAGCTACCCAGGCGCCCCTCATCTTTACATGTACTATTTCTTAGCACATTGGCTTCCATCCCATTCTTGTTGCTTCATCGTTGTGGGCTTGCTCAGCACCACCAAGAATCACGTCCATATTTGAGGCAGAAATGAAAGAATAGGAGCAAAAGTCCTCTGTTCTTGGTCTTCAAATTCTGAAAGAGAAGTCTTGACTAGCACTCTTTCCCTTACTTTTTTTTCCATCTTTTTTTTTTTTAATAAACATATAATGTATTTTTATCCCCAGGGCTACAGGTCTGTGAGTCGCCAGGTTTACACACTTCACAGCACTCACCATAGCACATACCCTCCCCAATGTCCATAACCCCACCCCCCTTCTCCCAACCCCCCCTTCCCCCAGCAACCCTCAGTTTGTTTTGTGAGATTAAGAGTCACTTATGGTTTGTCTCCCTCCCGATCCCATCTCGTTTCATTTATTCTTCTCCTACCCCCCCCCAGCCCCCCACGTTGCATCTCTACTTCCTCATATCAGGGAGATCATATGATAGTTGTCTTTCTCCAAATGACTTATTTCACTAAGCATGATACCCTCTAGTTCCATCCACGTCATCACAAATGGCAAGATTTCATTTCTTTTGATGGCTGCATAGTATTCCATTGTATACATATATGCCACATCTTCTTTTTTTTTTTTAAGATTTTTATTTATTTATTTGACAGACAGATCACAAGTAGGCAGAGAGGCAGGCAGAGAGAGAGAGGAGGAAGCAGGCTCCCCACTGAGCATCGAGTCCGATGCGGGGCTCGATTCCAGGAAGTTGGGATCATGACGAAGGCAGAGGCTTTAACCCACTGAGCCACCCAGGTGCCCCACCACATCTTCTTTATTTATTCATCTGTGATGGACATCTAAGTTCTTTCCATAGTTTGGCTATTGTAGACATTGCTGCTATAAACATTTGGGTGCACATACCCCTTCGGATCACTACGTTTGTATCTTTAGGGTATATGCCCAGAAGTGCAATTGCTGGGTCATAGGGTAGTTCTATTTTCAACTTGTTGAGGAACGTCCATGCTGTTTTCCAGAGTGGTTGCACTAGCTTGCATTCCCACCAACAGTGTAGGAGGGTTCCCCTTTCTCCAGATCCTCACCAGCATCTGTCATTTCCTGACTTGTTAATTTTAGCCGATTTAGAAATGGGAATTATCTGATCCCTGCCTTGTCAGATATTCCTACTGATAAAAAGGATCAGGAAGGCTTTCCATTCACAGAAAAAAAAGGACAGCGTTACCACTCAGGCATTTCCTGATAGCTGCTCGGGGGTGGAGAGAGGGAGGGATTTGGGGGCGCCTGGGGGGGAAATGTATTCCTTAAACCTGAGTGTGCAATAGTTCTGGAATCCTTCCTGTCATTGGAGAGAGAATCAAGCTTCATGGGGCCAGAAAAAAGGGGGAGGGGCAACTGAAAGTAAAAGCCAAAAACCTCACCTGTATTCTTCATATGAATTCTGTCCTTTTGGAGCTTTACTGAATTGAAACTTGGCAATAATTACTATTTGGTAATTTCTTCCTTATCTGACAGCCTCCTTTGTGTGTTCCAATTTGGGAGCATCCCTAGGTGAGTTTAAAAAAGAATTTAGATCAGTTTTGCAAATTGCTAAAATATCAAACAGTAAATTTATCTTTGACATCCACATTAATAATCCAGTAACACTTTTATATTTATTATTCAAGAAGGAGTTTCAAGCTTGAAATTTTTCCTACATACTTCTCCAAGCATATTTGAACCTCAGCCTTGCACAATTAAATATCAGTCTCTGAGAAGTACTTATTTGGAAAACTCCAGGTACCCTTTTACTGTGTAAGACAGTCAGCTTTCTAGAAGATGAAGGACGATCTATGAAACCAATTAAGATTTCTACCTAGATGGGAGGGATTTTTGCAACTTTCAAACCTTATGCAAAAGGATTCTGCTATGAAAAAAAGGCTTAAAAACACATATTATCTTTCATAATATGAACGAAGAAGTGTCCCAAATCTTCTTAAACAGAAAATTCAATTCGATTTTAGCTCGTATCTAGAACTTCGCAGATGTCTGCACAGAGTCCCCGCTGCAATCCTTCCCCTTACCACCACCACCACCACCACCACCACCCCCCGCCGCCTGTGTAACCATGGCAATACCTGGAGCACGTTTGCTCAAGATTTCTGTGTTCTGGTTCCAGGTGGAAGAAAGCATGGGGTGTTGTAATGTGCTGTTGTAAACGACAAATCGTGGACTAGATCATGTTATGGGACGAATTAACGTGCAGCATATTGCAACACTCGGAGTGTTATCCACGGAAAATGGAGCGGAGAACTGGATTATCCCAGAGCAGAATTTGAGGAGAAGTGGCCTGAGGTTTAATGCTGCTGATGTTAGTGAGCGCAGAAGGGGGTGGGGAGTTTTTTTGTTCAGTAGAGGTGAGTGTGTAAGAAGGGAAATTTGTAGGAAAGATTGAGCTAGGGAGGGTGCCTGTTGTAGCTTCTCAACCCTAAGAGGCTTTTTTAACTTGCAGAGGTATTTGTAAACCTCATGTCCTAGCATACATGTTGTATGCATGTTGTAGTTCCAGAAGTCTGATCAGTTTTACACAAAACTGTGAGTGCTTGTTTAATTTGTGCGCTTGTTTATTTGTTTGCCCATTCATTTTGTTTGCATTGTCTTCTCTGTTGAAAAAGGCACTAGGTGATGATTGGCCTCTGTGGAGATTACTCCTCTTCCCTCTATAATAGCATAGTAGAGTGGCTGAAAGCAGAGACCATGGAGCCAGACTGCCTGGGTTTAGGCCTCAGTATTCTCGTCTGTAAAATGGGGATAAAAATAATTTCTACCTTATAAAGTTGTTACAAAAGAGTACATGAATTAGTGATTTTAAAGCCCTTAAAACAGTACCTAAAACAAAATATCCTGGGGCTTTCTGAGTGGCTCAGTCAGTTAAGTATCCAACTTTTAATCTCAGCGCAGGTCTTGATCTCAGGGTCATGAAATCAAGCCCTGTCATCACTGAGCATGGAGGCTGCTTAAGATTCTCCCTTTCTGGGGGTGCCTGGGTGGCTCAGTGCATTGAGCCTCTGTCTTCAGCTCGGGTCATGATCTCAGAGTCCTGGGATTGAGCCCCACATTGGTCTTTCTGCTCAGCGGGGGACCCGCTTCCCTCTCTCTCTCCCTGCCTCTCTGACTGCTTGTGACCTGTTTCCCTGTCAGGTAAATAAATAAAATCTTAAAACAAAAAAAAAATATTCTCCCTCTCCCTCTGCCCTTCCCACCTCTCCCCCACCACCGTTCACTTGTGCTCTATCTCTTAAAAAAAAAATTGTCTTAAGTAAAATTATTGCCTGTTATTAAGGAGATAATAATATAAAGGATTGCTCAGTATATGCTTATCTCTGTTAACATTGCTACTCAGAACTAGATGAACATCTGCCAAGCCTAAGTGGGACCTTCAATTGTTCTGCTAAAGCTGCATTTCCTCATCCTTCAGAATCCCTTAAATTTCAAGTAATCTGTATTACACAATTTCCCATTAATAGGTTACCATGTGAATAAGTCGAATGCAGTCTTCAAGCTGAAACAAGGAAAAGAAACCGTGGATATTGGAAGTGGAATTTCCATACCGGAATTACCCGGGTGAGTGAGGACCTGTGGCACCTGTTGCTAATGAGATGGTTGGTGCCTTTTGCATTATGAAATATTTTTAGGCATCTTTTAAAATGCCCTATAGTGGGGTGCCTGGGTGGCTAAGTGGGTTAAAGCCTCTGCCTTCAGCTCAGGTCATGATCCCAGGGTCCTGGAATCGAGCCCTGCATGGGGCTCTCTGCTCAGAGGTGAGCCTGCTTCCTCCTCTCTCCCAAGGATTCTTGGATCTGCATATGCAAGTACCATAAATCACACCTCCAGTTTTCGTTTTTTCCACATAAATTCCTCCTTTGCCACACTTTTAAAAATAGACTTCTCTTTCCTATATATGAAATCGAATTGCTGCCCAACCCCATCTTAGATTTTTATCTTTCTTCTAGAATTCCCAGTTACTGGAATTCTAGAACACTGTGATCTCAAATCTGATGATAAATTTTTCTCCAAATGTCCTTCCCTCCCTTTGCTAACAATGAGATGCCTCAGTTATTTTCAACACCGGTTTTATTAACTTCCTTTTTTCTCTTTAAACTCTGAAATATCAAATTATAAACCTTTATGCCTTTCCTCAACTACATTATTTCAGAGCTGATGCCTCCTTTTACATGTGGTTTGTCTTTCACACAAAGTATTAATTATTATCCCTTCTAAAATCTACCACACCTTACTCAGGAGTATTGTAACACGAAGATTTAAAAAGCTAAAAACAAGCCAAAAGACTACTAAGATGATCTCACTCTGCTTCTGTAAATGCTTTTTTTATACTCCTGACTTGTGTACTTAGCTGTTGCCAGGACCAGGAACAATGTCTGGTTTCTAGTAGTTGTTCACTAGGTATCTGTTGAGAGACTGAATGTGAATTTTAGTAAGAGGCAGGCACTGTCTTCTCTGTGCCCTTCACAGTAACTCCTGCAAGGGTTCCCCCTTTCCTAAGACCAGAGACACACAGGATCTTGGTTCCTGAGTGTCCCAGTTAGCCTTGTCCGGGTTCTCATCAAGCAGCATCTTCTGTCTTCCCCACAAATGCTACGAAATTCCAGTCCCAAGCCTCTGCTCATAATCTTTCGGTTTCTGTCAAGCATTTAAAGATGAATAAATATGAAGGTCAGTAAGGGTTCCAGAATGATGTTGAGTAATTCTTTAGAGATCATGTAGTAAATTGAAAAACAGAGAGGTGGGAACTAAACTATGAAAACAGGAGACCAAGCCTGAGAGCGAGAGCTCTAAGTGTGAAACTGTTCCTCCACACAAGGGGAAACCGGTGTGCCCAGAAAATCCCGTTGGCGTTGGCATCCGGATTGTTGTGTGCGGGTACAGAGGGAAGCAAGCAGAAGTTTACAGTCTGCTAAAATAACAAAGCAAATTAATTTTGAGCGACAAAGACCTGTTAGCTTTCCATCCAGTTTCATCTTTCCCCTGATATTCCAGTAGACATAGCTGTCTACTAATTTTTCTTTTCATCCGACTTACTCTTTCTTGTCTGTCATGGGCTTACAGCATTCTGAGTCCCAAAGTCGTCTTCAGCAGCACTCTAAAGATCCTTTCTTCTCTGCTCCCTATTCTCCACAAACCCCTTAACTTTTTCCTCCCAAGTTTTTAAAGTCATATTTTTTGTAAAGTGCTAGAAGTACTTAGGTTTATAACTACGTTTCTTCCTGGGTCTGGTACCATAGTTTTTAATGTTTATGTGTTTTTTCTAAACCAGTGGGTTAGAAGAAATTTGCATTTGAGAGTTAGTTTATTTGGGGAGATTGGCCTGAAGCCTAAGAATTAACGCTACAACCATACTAATAACATTGAGATTTATATAGTACTAAATTTTGGATTTCCTTATAGAAGATCTCTGGAAAATTCATGACAGAGGAGCAAAATGCCAGGAAATCCGAGCTGAAAATTCAAGGCAAGTCCAAGATTTTGATTTTAAGATTAGAAGCCTTGGAATAAGAACGCGAGTACTGGAAGTGGGACCACACTAGTTCACACTAAATGTGAGAAAACTAACACTGGAGTGCATTCCGAAGCATATAGCCCAAATGGGAAAGTTCTCTTCCATAATGGAGATCTTCTGTAGGACCAAGATATTCCAGCTTTGAAGTTGCCTTTTAATTCTTCTGAGGTACACAGTAAGGGAGGCATTGTAGATAGGTCTCAGGCATTTGAGAGACTCTGTGCATACAATGCAAGGGAAGGTTCCTTCTACCAAATGGTAAACCACAGTGGGTGTCAGAGAACATTCATAGTGGAGAAACTGTGAATCTACTCTATAGATTCTGTATCTATAGACATAAAAGTCTCTAGAAATTGGTTCTCAGCGAGTGTGCCTTAGACATTACTGAATTTGGAAATTTCTCCCCAGGAATAGAGAACTCACACAACACCAGCAAACTCAAGCCAGAGAGAAAATCCATAAATGCAACGAATGTGGAAAGTCCTTCTGCCAGAAGTCTATCCTCGTAATACATCAGCATATTCATTCGAAGGACAAAAGGACAAACCAGGGCATGCGGGGAATCTGGCTCTAGAAATGGAGACCGCACAGTACAACAGAAAACTCCCACCAGAGAGGAAACCTATGAATGTAAAGAGTGTAAAAAAACTTTCTATCACCTATCATCTCTTAGTAGACATTTGAGGACTCATGCAGGGGAGAAACCCTACGAATGTAATCAGTGTGAGAAATCCTTCTGCCAGAAGCCACACCTTGTAGAACATCAGAAAACACACACAGGAGAGAAACCCTTGGAGTGTAATGAATGTGGGAAGTTCTTCTATGTTAAGGCATACCTCATGGTACATCAGAAAACACACACAGGGGAGAAACCGTATGAAGGTAAGGAATGTAGGAAATCCTTTTCCCAGAAATCACACCTCACAGTACATCAGAGAACACATACGGGGGAGAAACCTTACAAATGTAAGGAATGTGGGAAATTCTTTTCTAGAAATTCACACCTCAAAACTCATCAGAGAACTCACACAGGAGAGAAACCCTATGGATGTAAGGAATGTGGGAAATGCTTCTACCAGAAGTCAGCCCTCTCAGTACATCAGCGAACTCACACAGGGGAGAAACCCTTTGAATGTAATAAATGTGGAAAAAGCTGTTACTATAAATCAGACCTCACAAAACATCAGAGAAAACACACAGGGGAGAAGCCCTATGAATGTCATGAATGTGGTAAATCTTTCTCCGTGAATTCAGTCCTCAGATTACATCAAAGGATGCACACAGGAGAGAAACCCTATGAATGTAAGGAATGTGGGAAATCCTTCTCTCAGAAGTCACATTTTTTATCATACATGAGAGAAAAAAACACACAGGGGAGAAACCCTATGAGTGTCAGGAGTGTAGGAAAACTTTTATGCAAAAATCAAAACTTACCACACATCAGAAGACACACACAGAAGGAAACAGCTGAAAAATACTATGTATTGGGAACTTCTTTTGGAATTCATCCTTTAGAATAATTGGATAATTCACACAAGACAAAAAACTTAGGAATATCATCTATCTCAGAAAATTTTGGTCACAGTCTGCCTTGACAGAAAACAAAAGACACAGAAATTCTTTAAATCTATAAGGGAGAGGTTTTGACAACATGTCAGACTTAACTAAGTACCAGACAACCGACAAATTATAAAATCTGAGGGAGACCATTCGTTCAGAAGTCCTAGTAGATTGCACAACACAGAAATCACATGAGAGAAATCCTATAAAAACAAATGAGTATCAGGAAGTTTTCTGACAAGGCAGCCATCGGTAGATGCCAAAGCTCACCTGAGACGCTCCTATCAGTCCCCTTCCTGAGCATTCCAAAATCGCTGACGCCAGGTGCACTTGGAGCACTCAGAGGTGTAACTGCATAGACCGCCTGTATCGAGAAATGCTGCTTCCGTGAACTGCAGATCCACGATGCCAGGCTAGAACCTTTGCAAGCATTCCAGATATGTGCAAGTTTCTTGACAAAAATTCAAGGAGAATCTGTACTGAGTGGGGTTAACAGATACGCCAGAAGTCATGTTGCAGCAATTAGATTCTGAGGGGTTTTCTTTGCTTTTTGAGTTTTCTTTGTTTTTTTTTTTTTTTTTAAGAAACCTACCAATGTCCAGACATTTTAAGCTTTTTTTTTTTAAGATTTTATTTATTTAACAGACAGAGATCACAAGTAGGCGGAGAGGCAGACAGAGAGGAGGAAGCAGGTTGCCCACTGAGCAGAGAGCCCCATGTATGGCTCGATCCCAGGACCCTGGGACCATGACCTGAACTGAAGGCAGAGGCTTTAACCCACTGAGCCACCCAGGCGTCCCCATTTTAAGCTTTTTAAAAAGGACAAACACATTGAAAAAACCAGGTGACATCCTTGCACACATGTGAAGAATCCTTTAGTATGTAGAACTAATGTGAGTCAGCGCACTGCAAGACAGGCTGTGGATGTTTATGTGCACGTGGATCCATCCGTATTTGTACATAAGGAAATATGTAGCTTTGGTTCAGTAGTTTTCACGAATGTGAACATACTTCACATTATGTCTGGGCAGTGACTCCTGCTGTTGCTCTAATGTGTATTTTAAGTGTAATGTTCTTTTAAAATTGTAACGTTTCTTTTTCTCCTTTTTTATTTGTATTTTTTAATGAATATAGACGTTACTGAACCAATTGTTAAGAAAGGTCAGTGAATTTTACATTAGGGGCACATTTATTCATAAGAAAAGACAAATTATTTTTAAAAACAGCTAAAAACAATGCTATGTAAAGTAGTAGTATCTATCTTACTGTTGATATTTTAGCGGGGTGCAGAGCTATCTGCATTAGAATTTTGTATGTTTTAAGAATGTTCTTCACTGCCTTTTTCTTCAGAGTAGAAGCAACATTGTAGTGGTTAAGAGTGGGAACTCCAAACTCTTTTGGCCACAGCTCAAATTCCAGCATGGGGCATGCCACTTAACCTCTCTGTGCCTGTTTCCTTTTCTATAAAAGAGAAGTGATAATAATGGGATTGCTTTGAGGTATAAATGAGTTAATATTTTTAGAGCACTTAGAATAGTGTCTGAGACACAAGAAAAGCACATGTTAGATATTATTATCATTATAATTTGTATTTCTTCAATAATGTTGGAGAAAAAAAAGTTTGCTACCAGCATTCACCACTCACATTATTGCTGTAGTGCCTTGGTTTGGCTTAGTTGTGCCTTTTCCCACAAGTGACTCAGATATTCAGATGGGACCCAAAGCCTGTTTCTGTAGCCTACAAGCCAAGAGTGATTTTGCATTTCTAAGTGGGTGGAAGCAAATAAAGAATATTTTGTGACATGTGAAATTATATTCAAATTTCAGTGTCCATAAATAAAGTTTTAGAACACTATTAGAACACTAATAAATATCATTTGTCTCTTTTTTTTTTTAAAGATTGTATTTATTTATTTGACCGAGAGAGATCACAAGTAGGCACAGAGGCAGGCAGAGAGAGAGAGAGGCAGGCAGAGCGAGAGAAAGGGGAGGAAGCATGCTCCCTGCTGAGCAGAGAGCCTGATGCAGGACTCGATCCCAGGACCCTGAGATCACGACCGGAGCCGAAAGCAGTGACTTAACCCACTGAGCCACCCAGGTGCCCCCTCATTTGTCTCTTTTGCCTGAGGCTGCCTTCAGCACTACAAGAGAGTTGAGTAGTTCTGACAGAGACCATATGGCTCACAGAGCCTACCCAGCTACTGTCTGGCACTTTACAAAATTAAGTTTTTCTATTACTTAGAGCTGAAAACACCACAATCAATGTATATGATGTACTTTTCTGTATGTTATATTTCAGAAATGATGCAGACAGCAATTTGTGGCTGGGTGGTTTTGTGCAGTGTATTTATTTTGTATGTTGTATTTATATTTAAACGCCTAAGTATTTGAATTTTTTCAAATAAGTGTGTTTTATTTGTTGAACTCTTATAAAATTGAAACATTTTCTGATGGAATGTAGCAGTACATGTATAAAATAAACATTGTCTAAATTAAATCAAATTGTTAATTGGTCCTTACTTAAAAAACACTCCCTTATTTTCTTCCAAGTCAACGGCCAGTGTTCCCTATATCATTTTATAATTTTCTCACTATCCCATGAGCATCTTGGTCATACTTAACTAGCATAATCTAGTAACAAAAACCTTATAGTACCCAACTCCACCAGCTCCATTACTGGTAACATACATTACGAGTATTACTAGAGTACTAGCAGAATTATTTTATTGCCTAAACTTCCTGATTGCTAAATGCCACTCTGATCTGAATCCTGCCACTTTTCTGCCCTTTCCAAATGAGGACTTTCTTGAAGCTCAACTTATAAACATGGCTTGATTTGTCTGCTGTTGACCACTAATGAACACCTGCTTGTGATACTCAGTAATTGCTTTGTCGTCTATGTAACTTCTGAATACTCAAAGAGAGTAGAGTAAATACTGTTACCAATACTCTACCCAATACTGACATGAGCATGCCATCTTGCTTATAGCTATGCCTTTGGAGAAGTTCTTTATTTCAACCTGCTGTGAGAGCAAATATGTTTCCTAATTTCCCCTGGCTTTTCAATCAAAAATGAAGAAGTACTGCTTTTTGCCCTGAAACAAATAATACATTATATGTTAATTAAAAAATCACTGCTTTTTGAGGAAAATCTAATAACTCTGTCAAACCTGTCATTAAGAATAAAGTCTTTATTGACCTGTACCCCTGGGGCAAATAATACATTATGTTAATAAAAATAATTAAAAAAAATAAAATCTGTACTAATGAAAAGACTTTAAAGATACTCTGATGAGAATAAAATATTCCTGGCCTTCAAAATCTAGAAGGGTGGAGAGAGACTGCCTGCCTCTTGGCCACAGTTTTAATCCATGAATTAGTAAACACAAGAGTCAGTGGATCAGGGACAACGGATCACCAGATCAACTGATGGGTTTTTCATCAGCACACGTGCTTACGAGGGCCAGCCAGCCCAAAAGCTCCACAATTCTGAAGGGCAATCGGCAGTAGCATTCACTATGACTATGTTCTGTACAGTCAGAAAGTCAGCTACATCCTCACTTCAGTGACCAAACTTTTACAACTTAAAGCCAGCCAGTCAGTCCTTCAACATTCCTTTTTTTGAAAGCCCACCAATCCCTGAATCCATCTCCCAAGTCTTCTATCACTTCTTACATTCCTGTGCTGATTTAGAAGTATAGCCCATCTTCGGTTAGTATGGTGGTCAAAGAAAGACAATATCATCAATTCCTTCTCTTATTCCATTCTAAAAAGCTATATTGCTTTCTTTCTTTCTTTCTTTCTTTCTTTCTTTCTTTCTTTTTTTCCTCATCCCCTTCTATCTTCGCTGGCCTCGTGACTTGCTTTGACTCAGTAGCATATGGCAGAAGTCCCAGACCTTTAGGAAGTATGGCAGTTTCCACTTTCCTTCTTGAAGCTAATCATCATGCAGAAAGTTAAACTAATCTGAAATTACAAAGCTGGGAGGAAACTCAAGCCATGAGGAGAAAGCCCCATTTAATTCCAGACACGTGAGCAAAGTTTCCTTAGATCTTCTGGCCTAACCCATCACTGGCTGAATTTAGCTGGCCAAACAAGACTTTTTAGCTAATGCCAAAGGGAAGCAGAGAATCCACTCACTCTGCCTACAAGAAACAATCATTTTAAGCCAGGAAGTTTTGGGTGTTTTTGTTACGCAGTAATAGATAGCTGAAACAGAAAGAGAGCCATAAATCGAGCTTGTTGTAGATACTGGCTAATCTCTTCTATCTCAAAAAGCTATGCAGCATGTGAAGCCCTGAGAAGTTTTGCCACATTAATAACACTACAATGACCACTGTTTAATCTGATGTCTAAAAAGGATTTACCCACATACAACAGTCTACCCCCATGACAGAGAAGCAATCCCAGCTCAACTACAACTGTATGCTGGAAATTAAAAAGACTAAACTCCAATGACAGGGAAATTGTTCAGATAGTTTTTTACCGTAAGGGTTTTATTTAAGAAATTCAACAGGTGACCAGATCTTGCTTTATCTCTGAAGTTCAGACATGGCTTGGGACCCTCCCTCATGGCGCATTATAGCTCTGGGCCAAAGGGGTATTTTGGGTTGTCTGGTTGATACAGGTCAGAGCCAAGTACTGGGCTGCCCTGAGAGAGTTAAGAGGAGGAGGTTGGGGCTGGGACTAGTTGGTTTGCATTTGAAAGATGTACCCCAGGACCAGCCCTGGGCCATCTCTAAGAGAGGCAGACTGTCCCTGGCCAGCAAGCTTTTTAAAGTTGCCCAACATAAAATACAGAAAAATCATGACAATACATGATATTTTCAGGTAAGAGACTATTCCTCATGATAATGATAATGTGATCTATACTTCTAAAATCCTTATAAACTCTCATGAAATTGTTACTAAATGACCTGAGGAACAACTTGAATTTTCCCCTCATAAACTGGGATTATCAAATATCTAATGTCATGTGTAAAATGTATGCCTGAAAGGTAAGAACTGCATTTCCAAAAGTGAAGTCACCAGAAATACGTCTACATGTTCTCTAACGAGTTTATGTTAAAAAAGGTACCAATCAATGTCAGTCTTAAAATCATATTGAAAACGATCATCTCCTGTATTTATACACTTAATAATAAATGCTACAAGAATAAAACCACCGATACAAATTACCAAAATATTTGATCTATTTATTTCTACCTTTGGAACAAATGGACAAAACAGCTTACGTTGTAAAGGCCCCGCAGGCTAATACATCCATTCATTGGAGTAATACCTAGAAATAACACTTACGTTGACCACTGCACAGAAAGAATCTTTATCCATGTCTGATCCCCAGATGCTTAACTGTTGCCACGCCACCAGTATGGTCAGCCAACAATAAATGGTGATTCTGCACTGAAGGGACTAAAGGCTTCAATGGTCAAAAACATTTTGACCAAATGAGGGAAACTGAGAAATTCTAATGAGGAAAATAATACAGATCTAACTAATGTGGAGAAGCTAAGAGAAGAACACTGACATTATAAGAGACAGCCTCTGAGTAATACTTAACCGTTTAACTCTCAATTTTTTTTCAGAGAATCCATAAAAATTGATATATTCTTGGATGTCGTGGGTAGGCTACTTAAAGGGAGACTTCCAAGACTGGCTTCTGTTAGCTGCCAAAATACTAAGTTTACCTACAAAAATAGAATAGTTAAGATTCACTGTTCTCATTGTAGCCATGATTTCCCATTTATCCTCATAAATGAATCCTGCATTTTAGCATTGCTCTATTGTATGAGTAAATTTGTGTAAAGGATATCTCTTAATTAGCGTTTTGATGGAATATGGACTCCCTAATTACAGATAACCGTTCAGAGGCTCCAACAGCATGAGCAACATCTCACACTATCTCATCTCATCATTCCCTTGGCTTGAAATTGTCTTTCCCCTCAAACTCTTGTCATACCCTGGGGGGAGTCCTTGCAAGACTGTGACCATCCCATCTCACATGTCTGTGACAAGACTGGCCTCAACTTTCCCCATGGTGCCTGCCAATCCATTTCATCCCAGAATCCCCCTTAAGGGAGCTTTAATATTGACCAAATCTTCCCCTGAAGAGACTGAGAGCAGAGGTGGTGGGTGATTCCAGTATCTCAGACCATCCCCCTACCTCTTCTTGCGGCAAAATGTTCATACCATAAAACTAAAGAACTGCCATTTCTGGAAACCTCCAGGACATGTGCCCTCAATGTCACGAGTCCAATTCCCAGAGAAGCACTAGGGCCAGGAGAGGTGCAAGGTTTTGTGCTACAGATAACCTTTTCAAGGTACTGGAAGCCTGGTCATTTTAAAAATAAAATACTTTATAAAACAGAAAAGAATGGAGAATAATAAAAGAATAATACCTACCCCCCTGTTAATAAATAAAAGGTTACAAAGTATCTCTAAGAAACTTACTCTCAGTAAGTAAGTAAGAAAACTTATAAGTTTCTCTAAGTAAGTTTTTTCTTTCTTTCTTTCTTTCTTTCTTTCTTTCTTTCTTTCTTTCTTTCTTTCTTTCTTTCTTTCTTTTAAACTTCAGTTCTCTTTAAGCAATGCAGTATTCTCCAGGAGCAATAAGAACTCAAATGTGGTCATACCTTCAACAATGCTTAAACACTTATTATGTACCAGGCACTATTCTTGGCATGGGGTTTATAGCAGTGAACAAAAGAAAACTCCATGTGTTCACCGAGGTTTACTTCTAGCTGGGGAAGGCAGGGTAGGTAGTAAGATACTTGTTATGAAAACCTAAGAAAGAAAGCTGGAGAACTGATGGGGGTGTGGGTTGTCAAGGAAGTCCTCAAAGGACATTACACATGAGAAAACACTGAGGATATAATCAGATGAGCCATGTCACTATATACAGTAAAAGCATTTAAGGCAGAAAGACAAAAAATATTTGTAGTATATACAAATACAATTGAAGTATATCCTAAACAAATCGCTGAAAAAGATACCCTCACTATTTATAATGCACTATTTTATTTCTATTTTAGCTTGCATATGAACCTATGAACACATCCACTGAAAGAACAGCCTACTAACAGATGTCATCCTACAATTTTAAAACCAAAGCTCCAGGAGTTAACAAAGAGGAATGGGATTGCAGGGTCACAGGGCTGGTCCTCTGAAAAGTGACCATGCTAACTCTGTAGGGCCCAGAGGCCACTAAAGTGGGAGGGAGCATACCAGTTAGGGGAGCACAGGTACAACAAACGAGCTTAGCAGTGACTGTCCTCTGTAGGCCAAGGCTAATGGTAGGAGACACTGCTATGATCTGCTCGCAGGCCAAAGATGACAGAATTCTGACACCACAGATGGCGAGTGGCAACACTGACCATCAAAAGTAGAGCAAGTAGGGGGCCCCACCCCAAGAACACATCTAATACTAATTCATTCCCAAGGACCCCAACTCCTACCACCAACCTACTGGGAGGCTGGGTTTCAACAAATGAATTCTGGCGGGATACATTCAGTCCACAACAACTGGAAACGAAACGACCTCATCTGGATTTATAATGCACATGTAACAACTATAATGAAAGGAACATGCCAGGCAGGAGGGAAATGGACTTTTATGGCTACAAGGTTTTTGACATTTTATGTGAAATGGTACCTGGTTACCTCCAACTAGAAGGTGAAAAGTTGAAGATGTATACTGAAGTAGTTGCCCTAGCAGCGGCTACACATATAAGGCAAAGAGATATTGCTAAAATGCCAACAGATCAATTAAAGTGGGATTCAAAACATATTCAAATTCAGCAGAAAAAGGGCAAGAGATCAGTCAACAGAAAAAGAGGGACCAAACATAAATAATGGAAGTACAGAACTAAATCCATCAACAGCTACATTAAATATGAAGGAAGGAAATGAGGAGAGGGATGGGAGTTTTCGAGAAGGCCAAGTATGGTCTTGAAAGGCTCTGGCCTCCTTGCAGGCATCTGCACGGTCTCCAGCAAGTGGCAGGGTACTCTCTCCATTAAACAGAAACCGCTGCTTCTGGCAGTCTGGAGAGTTAAACAGAACCTCTGGGCTCAAGAGTCTTGGGTAAACAGCTGCAAATTTCCCCATTCGAGATCCCAATTTTCCACTCGTTCTTTAGGAGATGCCTGAATTTCACACAAGAAGTCTGTAACGCCTGCCCCGCTGCAGTCTCCTGCTATCCTGAAGTTAAACCTTGGGCAGGGCTTAACAGGACACAACCTCACTTCTCAGGACAGAAGAGTCTTCTGAATGCTTTTATGGAGGTCTACTATCCTTGACTGTGTGCCCGGAGTTGACAGCTAACTTGAACCTGTATCTTCGAGGCCTCTACGGCAGAAAGTCAGGAACTCCGTCACTCATAAACCTGTCATTGTCCCATCCTGTTCCACGTGCCACCACAACTACACAGGACAAATGTACCCGTCCTCACCCTCCGTGCAGGACGACGAGGGCTAGCCTCAGACTATCAGCGAGGTGCCCTTCAGCAAAATGTGACTACTAAGCGATGGAGCTTTAAATTCCAAGTCAAGTTCTCATTGAAGGGAACACTGTGGGCACCACTAGAACTACACTGGGTTTGCACCAAAGCAGAGACAGAATTAGGCACAGATAGTTTATTTTAGAGGTCACCTCGGGAAACGGAGAGGGGAGGGACAGAGTTGAACAGTTAAGGAGGGACAGTAATAAAGTGCTACTGGAGAGGACAATGGCTAATGCGACTGTGGAATGTGAATGAAACTAAAGGACAAACCTCAGTACAGATTCTGTTCAGGGATGACCGGGGCAAAGTTAACATTCAGTGTATTTTTTGAGGGGGAGGAACCATTTTCTTACTGTTTGCTCACAGTCCACTAGTACTGATGTTTTATCACTCCATGAAATATGGAAAATTACTACCCATGTTCTTTACAGGTCCTACTTCAAAATATAATTTTCCTTAGTATTTTCTCTCTCTATATACGGAGTACCATGTCAGGTGGTATTATAGTTTTGCTTCCAGTATGAAATAATTTAAGAAACCTATGAAAATAGTTTTTTTTATACTTACCAATATTTTTACCCCATTCCCTTCTTTTTCTTCTGAATTTCCAGACTCCTTCTGTTATCATTTTCTTGAGAAAAAAAAAAAAAAAAAAAAAAAACCTCCTTTAGCCACTGTTTGAAGATAGGTCACCAAGCAACAAACTGTATTCCTTTATCTGAGAAAATATTTTACTTTTATTTCCAAAAGCTATTTTTAATACAGATACACAGTAGACAATTATTTAATGGTTTAGACAATTTTATGCCATATACTTCTGGCCTCCAAGGTTTCAGATGAGAAATCTCTTGCCATTTGTTTCGGTGCTCCCTAAAAGTTAATAATTTTCCTTGCACTTCTTTCAATGTTTTTTTCTGTTATTAGTTTTTAGGCTGATTATGGACTTGTTTTAATTTATCTGCATGGACTTGTTTTAATTTATCCTCTGGTGGTTTACCTTTCTTCTTCAATCTGTGTATTTATGTTTTCTGCATGGACTTGTTTTAATTTATCCTCTGGTGGTTTACCTTTCTTCTTCAATCTGTGTATTTATGTTTTCTGCCAAATTTGAAAGATTTTCAAATACATGCATATTTTTATTGTGCTTTGTTTTACTGCACTTCACAGATAATGCATTCGTTACAGATTAAAATTTTGTGGTGATGCTGGGTTCCAGCCAATCTGTTGGCACCATTTTTCCCAAAGCATCTGTTCACTTCGTGTCTCTTTGTCACCCTTTGGTAAGTCTCACAACATTTCAAGCTTTTTCACTGTTATTATTTTTGTTATGGCAATGTAATCAGTCATCCTGATGTTAGCATTTTAATTATTTGGGGGCACCATAACTGTGCGATGACTGTTCTACCAAACAGCCATTCCCCCATCTCTCTCTCTCCAAGAGCCTCTCTATTCCTTGAGACACAACAATGCTGGAATTAGGCCAGTTTGTACCCTACAATGTCCTCTAGGTATTAAACACAAAAAGTCAACATGTCTCTTAAATTAAATCAAAAGCTAGAAATGATTCATTGAGTGAAAAAGGGCACATCAGAGACCAAAACAGGCCAAAAGTTAGGCCTCCTCTGACACTCAGCCAAGTCATGAATGCAAAAGGAAAGTTCTGGAATAAAATCAGAAGTACTACTTCAGTGGACACACAGATGTTAAGCAAGCAAAACAGCCCTATTGCTGATCCAGAGAAAGTCTGTGTGATCTGGATAGAAGGTCAAACCAGCCACATTCCCTTAAGCCAAAGACTACTCCAGAGCAAGGTCCTACCTCTCTTCAATTTTGTGAAGGTTGAGAAGGTCAGGTGAGCTGCAAAAAAAAAAAAAAAAAAAAAAAAAAAAAAAAAAAAAAAAAAAAAAAAAAAAATTTAGAAGCTTAGAGAGGTTGGTTCATGACAGTTAAGAAAAGGAGCCATCTCCGAAGTATCAAAGTGCCAGGTGAGGCGGCAGGTGCTGATGGAGAAGCGGCAGCAAGCTCTCCAGGAGATGGAGCTGAGATCATTCAAGAAGGCGCTACACTGACCAACAGATTTTCAAGTAGACAAAGCAGCCTTCTACAAGAAGGTGATGCCATCTAGGACTTTCATAGCTGGAGAGAAGTCAATGCCTGGCTTCAAAGCTTTTAAAGATGGGCTGACTCTCAGCAGGGGCTAATGCAGCTGATGACTTTAAATTGAAACCAATATTCTTCTATGATTCCAAAAATTTTGGGGTCCTTAATAAATCTGCTCAATCTACTCTGCCTGTATCCTATCAATGGGACAATGAAGTCTGCATAACAGCACATCTGTTGACATCACAGTATATGGAATATTTTAAGTCCATTAATTATTGACATGTATCACCCAGATAAAAAGATTCCTGCTCATTCATCCAGTCACCCAAGAGCTCTGATGAAGACGGACAATGAGATTAATCTTGTTTTCATGTCCGCTAACACAACATCCATTCTGCAGCCCAAGGATCAAGGAATAATGTTGATTTTCAAGTCTAACTCTTTAAGAAATACATTTTGGGGGTGTCTGGGTGGCTCAGTCGGTTAAGCACCCAACTCTTGATTCTGACTCAGATCGTGATCTCAAGCTCCCCATCAGCTCTCAGCTGGGAATGAGCTTGCTGAAGATTCTCTTTCTCCCCCTCCCGCTGTGCCTTCCCCTGCTTGCGCTCTCTTTCTGTCTCTCAAAAAAGAAAAAAGAAATACATTTTAAAAGGCTATAACTGGGCACCTGGGTGGCTCAGTGGGTTAAAGCCTCTGCCTTCAGCTCGGGTCATGATCCCAGGGTCCTGGGATCAAGCCCCACATCGGGCTCTCTGCTCATCAGGGAACCTGCTTCCTCCTCGTCTCTCTGCCTGCCTCTCTACCTACTTGTGATCTCTATCTGTCAAATAAATAAATAAAATCTTCAAAAAAAATAAATAAAAGGCTATAACTGCCATAAGTGATTTCCCTGACAGACCTGGGAAAAATAATTGAAAGCCTTCTGAAAAGGATTCCCTATTCCAGATTCCCATGTGGTTCATGCCAAGAGGTCAATGTATCCACAGTAACAGGGGTTTGGAAGAAACGGATTCCAAGCCTCAGGGAGGACTCTGAGGGGTTCAAGACCGCAGGGAAGGAAGTAACTGCAGCTGTGGTAGGAACAGCACAAGAACCAGAATTCGAAGTGGAGCCTGAGGATGTGACTGAACTGCTATAATCTCATGATAAAACCTGAACAGACAAGAAGTTGCTTCTTATGAATGAAAGGGAATCTACTTCTGAAGATGCTGTGGAGATGGCTGAAATGTCAAGAACAGACCTAGACTATCACAGAATGTGGCTGATTAAGCAGCAGTGAGTTTGAAAGGACAGACTCCAGTTTTGAAAGAAGTTCTGTGGGTAAAATGCTATCAAGCAGCACCACATGCTACTATTTGTGAAAGGAAGCATCAGCTGATACAGCAAAGTGTGCCTTGTTGCCGTTAGAGTCAGCCACGGCCACCCAGCCTTTGGCAACCACCACCCCGACCAGTCCACAGCCAACAACACTGAGGACCCAAACCAGCAAAAAGAGTATGATTCCCTGAGAACTGAAGGACAGTGGGTAGCATATTTTGGGAATGAAATATTTTAAAATGAAGGTGTGTACTATTTTTTTCTTTAGATATAATGCTACTGAGCACTTTAGTAGACTATGGTATGATATAAACGTAACTTTGATGAATACTGGGAAACAATAAATGCATTTGACTTGCTTAACGGTGACATTCACTTTATTGTCATGATCTGGAACTAAACCTGCAATATCTCTGAGGTATGCGTGTGTCCGACAAAGAACTATAATCCACAATGTACAAAGGACCTCAAAACTCATCAGCATGGGACGCCTGGGTGGCTCAGTTGGTTAAGCAGCTGCCTTCGGCTCAGGTCATGATCCCAGCGTCCTGGGATCGAGTCCCACATCGGGCTCCTTGCTCCGCAGGGAGCCTGCTTCTCCCTCTGACTCTGCCTTCCACTCTGTCTGCCTGTGCTCGCTCTCGCTCGCTCTCTCTCTGACAAATAAATAAATAAAATCTTAAAAAAAAAAACTCATCAGCAAAACCACAACCCAGTTAGAAAATGGGCAAAAGTCAAGAAGAAGTATTTCAACAAAGAGCAACACAAGACAGCAAATAAACAAATAAAAACATCTGAAACACCATTAGGGAATGCAAGCAGGACACCTGGGCGGCTCAGTGGGTTAAGCCATCTGCCTTCGGCTCAGGTCATGATCCCAGGTTTCTGGGATGGAGTCCTGCCTTGGGCTTTCTGTTCAGCGGGGAGCCTGACACTCCCCCTAATGTGCTCTCTGACAATAAAAATCTTTAAAAAATAATTAAAAAAAGATAAAATGACAACAAACTATCACTACATACTTATCAGAGGTTTTTTCAAGATTTTATTTATTTGACACAGACAGGGAGAGAGAGCAAGAATGAGCATGTGCACACACACAAGAAGCAGGTAGAAAGGCAAAGGGAGAGGGAGAAGCAGGCTCCCCACTGAACAAGCAACCCGATGCAGGGGCTCAATTCCAGGACCCCAGGATCATGACCTGAGCTGAAGAGAGACCCTCAACAAGCTAAGCCACCCCTATCAGAACTGTTAAAACAAAAAAATAGTCCTAATACAAATTATGGTGAAGATGCAGAGAAACTAGATGATTTTTATTATTTATATTTATTTTGGGGAAGGAATTTATATTTTATTGGGAAGACAAAACAGTGCATTCATAGCAGCTTATTTGTAATAGCCCCAAACTGCAAAACCCAAGATCTATCAACAAATGATTAAACAAACTGTAATAAATAAATAAATAAATAAATAAAAATGGAACACTACTGAGCTACTAAAAGGAATGAACCATTGATACAATAACTTAGATGAATATTCAAGGTGTTATGTCTAGGGAAAGAAACTAATCCCAAAGTGACATACATACAAATCTATGTAACATTTGAACTGACAGTGGCAGAGCACACAGGAATGAAGAGGCTGTGGTTATAAAAGGGCCAACAGTAGAGGTCCTTATGATAATGGAACTATAGAGTATTTTGACTATAGGGGCAGATACACAAAACCTACACAAGTGACAAAGTTGTACTGTACTAAATGTATACAAACAAATGAAGAGAAGAAAAACTGGAGAGATCTTTCTTAGGCCCCAAAATTTTATCAATGTCAATCTCCTGGATATTATATATTTTTTCTGGATATGATATTTATACAACAGTTTTGCAAAATGTTACCATTAGTGAAAACTGGGTGAACTGTTCCCAGGACTTGCATATTTCGTTTCTTAAAAGTGCACTGCAATCTGTAGTCATCTCATAAAAAGAAGTATTTCAATTTTAAAAAAAATAGCAAGATGGTAGTTTACCTAAGAATTTGCTCCAAATAAAAGCATTAAAATAGAAGCTAGCGATTATCAGAAAGGATAAGAAAGCAAGAGTAACACTATCCTATAAAAAAAAAATTCACTTTAAATTAAAAAAGAAATATATGGGGCGCCTGGGTGGCTCAGTGGGTTAAGCCGCTGCCTTTGGCTCGGGTCATGATCTCAGGGTCCTGGGATGGAGTCCTGCATCAAGCTCTCTGCTCAGCGAGGAGCATGCTTCCCTCTCTCTCTCTCTCTCTCTGCCTGCCTCTCCATCTAATTGTGATTTCCCACTATGAGTATTCTCTTGTTTACTTTGGAAGATGACTTAGGGTAAAAATTTGCCATTCTTTACATTCATAGGGGTCACGTCCTTTGTGAATTTTCTGTGGTATTTAGAGGTATGGATCACAAGAGAAAGATTTCTCTCACTGCTGTATTTATAAATTTTCTTCCCCTGTGTGTAACCTTGTATGTCCTGTGATAACTGATTTCTTGGTTTTCTCACTCTCAATACAGGGTTTCTCTGTGTCTTCTCTGATTTACTTTGAGGCTCAAGTTGCAACTGAAGGTTTTCCCACAATGATTACATTCACAGGGTTTCTCTCTTATATGTGTTCTCTGATGCGTAGTGAGATCTGACTTATGATAGAAGGACTTCCCAAATGCACTACACTTACAAGGTTTCTCCCCTGTGTATATTCTCTGATGTACTGTGAGAACTGATTTCTCAGAAAATGACTTCCCACACTGATTACATACATCGGGCTTCTCACCTGTGTGAGTTCTCTGATGTGATCTGAGGACTGAGCTGCAAGTGAAGGCTTTCCCACACTGAGTGCAGTGGTATGATTTCTCCCCCCTGTGTGATAATTTATGTATTGTAAAGTCTGACTTATGGCAAAAGGTCTTCCCACATTTTTTACACACATAAGGTTTCTCTCCTGTGTGAGTTCTCTGGTGTACTGTCAGGTATGAATTCCTAGAGAAGAACTTCCCACATTCTTTACATTCATAGGGCTTCTCCCCTGTGTGAGTTCTCAGATGTACTCTGAGGTAGGAGTTTCTAGAGAAGAATTTCCCACACTGATTACACTCATAGGGTTTCTCGCCTGTGTGTTTTCTGATGTACTGTGAGGACTGAGTTACTTATGAAGGTTTTTCCACATTGATTACATTCATATGGCTTCTTCCCTGTGTGAATTCTCTGGAGATATAACTTATGGTAGAAGCTTCTTCTACATTCCTTACATTCATAGGGTTTCTCTCCTGTGTGAGTTCTCTGATGAATTATGAGGTGTGAATTTCTAGAGAAGCATTTCCCACACTCCTTACATTCATAAGGTTTCTCTTCTGTGTGGCCTCACTGATGTATAGTGAGGAGAGATTTGCGAGAGAAGCATTTCCCACATTCCTTACATTCATAGGGTTTCTCTCTTGTATGTGTTTTCTGATGTTTGGTGAGTTTTGACTCTTTGCAGAATGTTTTTCCACATTCATTACATTCATAGACTTTGTCTCCTAAGTATGTTCTCTGAGTTATATTAAGAACTGACTTCTCCCAAAAGGGTTCTCCCAAGTTGTTATATTCAAATATTCTCTCTCCTGTGCCAAGAAAGCCTGATCTCCCATTGAAATTATCCACTCTTCCAATATACTCATAACCTTTCACCTCTAAATGAACTCTTTGTTCCAAGAGAGATGATTTCTCAAAAGTTGTAGCATATTCTTTAAACTCATATTTTCTGTTCTTTGTGCCATCCTACTGACCATGAGGGTTGAATTACTACAGAATGTTTTATCAGATTCATTATGTTCACAAGGACTCTGTCCTATGTAAGCTTGGTTATATGGGATGACAACTGCCGTCTCATGGAAAGCTTTCCCACGTTCCTTGTATTCCTTATTGCTTTGAACAAAGCATTGCTCTATATTTTTAGTTCTCTGATACAGGATTAAATCTTCATTATGACTGAGGTGTTTTTTCCATTTTGAATGAATTCACAAGGTTTCTTTCCCATTTGAGTTTGTTCATGGTTAATCTGCAGGAACAATTGTTCCTTATTGTATTGAGGCCAATAGCCTTCTTACTTAAATAGGTTATCTTATTAATAATTAATTCTGAAATACATTTCAAATTCATACCACAGGAGTCACACCTACAAGGTATTTTTTTTTTTTTGATGATTTTATTTATTGGGACGCCTGGGTGGCTCAGTTGGTTAAGCAGCTGCCTTCGGCTCAGGTCATGATCCCAGCGTCCTGGGATCGAGTCCCACATTGGGCTCCTTGCTCCGCAGGGAGCCTGCTTCTCTTTCTGACTCTGCCTTCCACTCTATCTTCCTGTGCTCGCTCCCGCTCACTCTCTCTGACAAATAAATAAATAAAATCTTTAAAAATAAATAAATAAATAAATAAAGATTTTATTTATTTATTTGACAGACAGAGATGACAAGTAGGCAGAGAGAGAGAGGAAAAAGCAGGCTCCCTGCTGAGCAGAGAGCCTGATGTGGGGCTCGATCTCAGGACCCTGAGATCATGACCTGAGCCGAAGGCAGAGAGGCTTTAACCCACTGAGCCACCCAGGCACCACAACACGGTATTTTTATGGAAGGAACTATGTCTATGCTGAAATTAAAAATCTTTCCTAATACATTACCTCTGTGCACAGTCAGTGTTTTGTTGTTGATAAATGGAGCTTGCCAGAAACATCTGTCCTGGGTTTCTTGAGTCTCTTCTGCTTGGCTATCAACTTTGCAGACTTCTAAAGATGACAAAGACCAACAAACCATAAGCCATGAAATGTATCTTAATTATGATGAAATTACACTTAAAACAAATGCCCCTCTACAGCACTGACTTAACTTTGTGAAATGAGTGGTCGAAACAGTCATATTGTCCCATCCATTTGGATTAGAAAAACAAAACCTGAAAGGGTAGAAAAGGGGATTAAAAACTTAGAACACACACATCTACATTTGGCAATTTACAATTAAGTCTTTACTTCAAGACTTAATATGTACATTACAAATAAATATAAAGCATGGTGAAGAAAAGACTTTAAAAAAAAAAAAAAAAGGCTCATCTAGGAAGGGGAAATGCAGAGACCAGAGAGGCCATGACACTTAGTAGATAAGAGTGCCCTAAAGAAATAGAGGAACAATTTGGTATCGTTTAGAAGGATCAGACTTTACATAATTTTCCTCTCAAACTTACATTAGTGCACCTAAATTCTCTCTAAACTTTACATGTTTCCAGTTTCATTCTCCCCCCTTTAAAACTACTTCTGTTTTGTTATATATACATTATCTTAGTATACTGTTAATACCACATTAAATTTCTGGAAGCACTGATTTCTTTGTGCTATGAAGAGAGTCCTGTAATATAGTTTCTAATTTACCTTCTATTCATGTTACTTATAAAAAATACAAATGTCGGGGCGCCTGGGTGTCTCAGTGGTTTTAAAGCCTCTGCCTTCGGCTCAGGTCATGATCCCAGGGTCCTCGGATCGAGCCCTGTATTGGGCTCTCTGCTAAGCAGGGAGCCTGCTGCTTCCTCCTCTCTCTCTCTCTGCCTGCCTCCCTGCCTACTTGTGATCTCTGCCTGTCAAATAAATAAATACAATCTTTAAAAAAAAAAAAGAGAGAGAGAGAGAGAGAGAGAAATACAAATGTCTACCAGGAAAATTAAAATTAAAAAGATGAGGAAGAAGACGGAAAGACAATCAAATCCTTCCATTGTTTTTAGTTGTGGTATATTCAAGCTTATTTGGTCAGATATCCTACCCACTATAAACTTGCTCTGACATATTATTAATAAGAATTTTTCTTTTACACCCAGATTTCTACATTTCTTGGTTTTATGTGTATGTATAACCATCGAAGACCTGACCCCAAACACTCAATGATCGATCTATTCACCCTAGGAATTCTCAGCTATACTTCACATTACCTTCTTGCTCAGTACATACAATGTAACAATGATGACCCTGTTTAAAAACCTCTTCAAATCCCATTGTCTCCAAGCACCATTAAAGGAAACATATTGCAGTTATAATGCTAGGGTGGAGGGGGAACTTGTCCTCAACTACATACATATTGGGTATTCAAGTGATCGCTTCACTAGTCCATAATAAATATCTTCTTTGCAGAAATGCCAGACTATTAATTTGTCAAAAATCATTCAATTTCAAGCAAGACTTTTCAACTCAGCTGGCTTACATTCCCATTTTGGACTTGCTCAGAACTTTCGCTCTTTAGGAAAATGACATTGTCTCATAATAAGTATTCACAAACATCTCCACCATTTCAAGTCCTACTTATGCATCAATTTTAAAAACTAATCACATTCTATACATCTCATTCTATAAGAATGTTGGCTAATACTCCTTTGAAACATAAACATACCCTGTTAACTGCCAAAATTTGAAATACTCAGTAATCTTTTTTCTTTTTCCAAACTACAATCTATGATGTGTGGCAAGTATTTATATCTGATTTCCTCTGAATACACCTGAGTGATTATGAAAGTAATGGTCCTTAACAAGTGGGGTGCTTTTTTCAAAATAAAGTTCAAGTTTTCTACAAATCTATAATTTTGAACAAGAACCTACAGGTTTATAACCCAACATGTCCATTTAGAAATTAATTCCTTATAGCATTTTCTGAATATAAAGGTTCTCTCACTCATCAAGAAGCACAGTTAATGAATTAAGTAATGATCCGATAGCCACTATATGTTATATAACAAAGTAAGATATGCTCTCTTTGAAGAAATTAGAACTCAGAGAATAGCTTCTTCATTCAACATGCATACACTACCAGGAATCAGATTCTATAGTAGATAACGTAAATTAAAGGAATGAAGAAACATTTTAAAAGCTGTGGAAAGCTGAGCTTAAATTTGAAAATGTGCTTAAAACCAATGATAATGATATTAACAACAAGAAAAGTTAACAGGAAAACTAACCATTGCCATGATCCAAGCACTGTTCCATGTACTTTTCATGTATTAACTCACAAAAAATCCCCAAGTACGTTAGGAATAAAATGTAGACTTATATTGCAGGAAAGCACATCTGTGAGTAATCCTAAAAAGAAGGATTAGCACCAGTTCTGTGCCATACAGAGGAAATGCAGCCATATTTAAAGGTAACTGGGGCACGTGGGTGGCTCCAGTGGTTATATGTCTGACTCCTGGATTTCAGCTCAGATTGTGATCTCAGGGTTGTGAGATTGAGCCCTGTGTAGGGCTCCACACTTAGCACAGAGTTTTTGTCTTGTTTTGTTTTGTTTATAAGATTTTATGTATTTATTTGACAGAGAAAGAGAGAGGGAACACAAGCAGGGGAAGAGGGAGAGGGAAAATGAGGCTCCCTGCTCAGCAAGACAATCCCAAGACACTGGGTCATGATCTGAGCTGAAGGCAGACGCCCAATGACTGAGTCACCCAGGCAACCCTCAGCACAGTCTGCTTGAGAGACTTTCTTTCCCTCTTCTGCTGGTCCTCCCCCAACTCATGTGTGCTTGCTCTAAATAAATAAAATTTTTTTTTTCAATGGGTAAAAAAGATTAAGGGTCATTAAATGAGAAAAACATAAATTTGCTGTATTCTGTATTGGGCAAAATACAACTCAAGATATTAACATGATATATTAGATGCTTCGGTGGTCAAAATCTAATGCATTTAAGAATCAGAACAAAGAGGAAAACAGTCTGCCCAAGTGTTCTGGGTGGTATCAGCACAAACTAAGAATATAAAAAGAAATTTTTTTAAGTTTACAAAAATATAACAATAGTGATCTAACATTAATAAGAAAGGAAGAACAGAAAAATAAAATGACACAAGGACACAGTTACAAGAGAAGATTCACAGGAGGTAACAAATGAAGTGGGGAAAATTTATAATTTGTAAATGCTGACTGTGATATTACTTCTTCCTACACTGAAGGGATCAGGATATCCTGTAACTTCTGTGTACACACAGGTATAACACTGAATGTCAAGTGGGCAAAAGATGCTAAAAAATATAGTGGGGGCGCCTGGGTGGCTCAGTGGGTTAAGCCGCTGCCTTCAGCTCAGGTCATGATCTCAGGGTCCTGGGATCGAGTCCCGCATCAGGCTCTCTGCTCGGCAGGGAGCCTGCTTCTCTCTCTCTCTCTCTCTGCCAGCCTCTCTACCTACCTGTTATCTCTCTCTGTCAAATAAGTAAAATAAAATCTTAGAAAAAATTTAAAAATATAAATATGCAGTTAGCAGAATAAGTGAAAAAAAACCTCTTATTTTAGCTATAGGAAGTTATTATTTTATTTCAAAGATCCAATTCGACAATTTGTACTTTAACAGGTAAATGTAATCTGTTGCTATTTATGGTGATTCCTGAAATATATCAAGTCATCTCTCACATTTTACCTGGTACTTTATATCTGTCACAATTTTACTATGAATTCTATTGTACTTTTCTTCCTCCTTTTTGAAATAATTTCTTATCTTTTCCATTTTTTCTTCCTTACAACTTTAGAAGTTATACACATCTGTTTCTCAGCTTTAAGGGGCTATCCATCACATCATACCATAAATATTTAACTTAAAATCTAGACTAATTCAATATCTTAGATCTCCCTTTCTGAAGAACAGAAGCATCAAACTCAATGTGATCACCTCTCACCTAATTTATTTACAGTTAGTGCTTTGTGTATGTTTTTTAGCCCTACATATTTGTATCATAATTGCTTTACACACCCATTTGTTCAGATTCACCTCTGTGTTTTGTCATGACTTATCACTTGCCACTCCTCTCAAGCATTTGGGTTTCATATTCTATTCCTGTAGTATGTCCATTAGAATTTTACAATGAAATTACACAATTAAAGGTACAGCTGCTATAATTTATTTCATTACCAACGCAAATTTAATGATACTCTGAGACGAACTCTCCTGTTGACTAAACCTCAGTTAGTGTCCTCTGAGCCCTGTTCTCAACTAAGCCTTGACTAGGTCTTCCAGATCTATCCGGGCTGAGCTCAGTTTCCACAAGAACCCTTTGAAGTCAGTCTAGTGACAGTCCCTTCACCCTTGATATCTGATCAAGTTCCTTAAACCCTGTCCCTGATGCGATAGTGCCCGATCTGCATTCAGCAAGAATCCCCCTACTGTTGGTGTTTCTCTTAGTAATCTTCTATCCAGTGATTTCCCCCACTCTGCCTGTTGACTGTAAGTCCCTAGCTGTCTTAGCAGTATGTGGAGTTGAGCTCGGTTTTACTGAAACTTCTCACCCCCTATTCCAACAGTTACTGAATAAAATCTGTATCTATCACTGTTAACTGGTGGCTGGCTTTATTTCTCATTGAAGCAGCATGAGCCCAGCTGATGGTGGAAGAGAAACAGGAGTAAAGAAATAAACCCTTTGTGACACAGGCTTGGATGGGCAGCCAAAAGCTGAAAACGGAGCACATACACTGAGGAAATTCTGACATGACAGATCCAAGAACTAGGGAACAGTATCAAATTCAGCCACACATAGGGACTGGAGTCCCAGGAAAACATTAAGAATGAAATACATCAAACCACTTATTTAGGAAACCGAGAAGACAACATGAAAAGTAACCAGGAAACCCACCCTCCCCACACACACACACTAAAAAAAAACAAAGGTAAATCTGGAAACAACAGAGTTGAACAGCTAAAAACCAAAGATAAAAAGAAAATCTTGACAGCAACAAGAGAAAACAGAATATTAAATATGGAAAAACAGAGATTTAAAAATCAGAGAAGGTAGTATGTAACCCAGAAGACAGTGAAGTGAATCAAGTATGAGCAGAAAAGTGTCGATCCAGATTTCCATACCAACAGAAAACATCCTGTACAAGGAAGGCCTGTAGGCAGAAAGAGCTGCTTGCTGCCTTGTGGGGTTTGAAGTAAAATATCACACAGAACGGGAGGAGGAACAGAAGCATATTATTATAACACTGCAAGCCTCTTATAAAATAGCATGACGTCATTTGAAATCAGTCTGTGACAGTCTGAAGATATCGTATTCCATAGGGCATCCACTTAAGTGGTGAAAGTATTCCCATTAAAAAATGAGAGATTTTCACATTAGTTAAAAAAGACCCAGCCATGTATTACCTATAGGAAACCCACTCTAAATATAAATAGATTAAAAGTAAGAAGATGGAAAAAGATACACCACACAGACATTACAGGAAAGCTGAAGGGACTAGTTATGTTTTTTTTTTCCTTTTGTTACCTCCAGGGCTTCTGACTATAAACCGTGGGTTCCCATGACTAGCCATCTCACCTCAGACTAGTAATTCACGAGAACACCTCAAAAACCCCCAAATTATTTACTTATATATTGCTAATTGGTTTAATTTTATTTTTAAAGATTTTATTTATTTATCTGAGAGCAAGACAAAGTGAGAGAGGGAAACAAGCAGTGGGATTGGGAGAGAGAGAAGCAGGCTTCCCTCCCAGCAGAGAGCCCGATGCAGAGCTAGACCATGACTTGGGCCAAAGGCAGACGCTTAACGACTGAGCCACCCGGGAGCCCCCTATATGACCAATTTATTATAAAGGTTTCAAATCTGGAGCAGCCAAAGAGAACAGATATATAGGCAAGGGTTGGGGACGTGTGTGGTATGTGGAACTCCCACACCGTCTCTGGGGCACACCACTCGAAGCTTCCTGAACTCTGTTGTTCAGAGGCTCCTAGAGAGGTTTCATTACCTAGGTTTGAGTGATCAAGTCACTGGCCACTGGTGATGGCCCCCCCCCCCAACACACCTGAAGTGATCTAGCGGCCCCCAGACACCAGGTACTTCAGTATACAAAAGACACTCTTTTCATGCCAGAGATTCCAAGGGTTTTAGGAGCTATGTGCCAGTAACCATGGGGAAAGAGCCAAAAACTTTTTTTTTCCCCCTTTGGTTATATTATAGTCTCTCTCACAGTAAAAACTGCAATGGACCCCCATTTTTTTTTAAGGACATTCAAATTTTGCAGCATGGCCTAGAACTTCCAGATCAAGTTTATGCTGGTGTCTCCAGCTTTATTTCATGCCATTGCTCACTGTGCTTGTCGTGACAGAAACACACTAGCCATCTTGCGATTGACTGAATGAGTCCAGGGTACTCCTGACCAGGACGTTCCTGCCTCTCTCAGCAATGCTCTCCTCACAGATCTTTGTTGTCAAGATTTTTCGTATAATTTAGGTCCTTTCCAGATACAATCTTGAGGAGACTACCCCTGGCCACTTGGCTGAAACTGTCTACTTATCCCCAATACCCTCTATCGTTATGGTCTCATCTTCTGGTCTTTAAAACCCTTCATAGCATTTAGCATGACTTGAAATTATAGGATTGATTTATTTGCATCCTTTCTTCCTCTGTGGTCCTTATCTCTACACCTTCCTCCTGAATGTAAGCCCAGCAAAGGGAGAGTCCTTGACTTTCTTGTTCATTGATGTATATATCCTGAGCTTTTAGAAGAACATTAGTTAAATGCTGGTTAAAAGTAAAAATTTCCCAGGGGTGCCTGGGTGGCTCAGTGGGTTAAAGCCTCTGCTTTCAGCTCAGGTCATAATCCCAGGGTCCTGGGATTGAACCCAATCCCAGGGTCCTGGGATCAAACCCGCATTGAGCTCTCTGCTCAGCAGGGAGCCTGCTTCCTCCTCTCTCTCTGCCTGCCTCTCTGCCTACTTGTGATCTCTGTCAAATAAATAAAATAAACAAAACCTTTAAAAAAAAGAGTATAAACTTCCCAGATGCCTATTTTAGGAAGGCCCTGTGTATGTGTATCTTGCCTCTTCTGATGCTCACAAATATTGTGACAAAGGTCTTATTATCCAAATTTACAATGAGGAAACAAAGGCTCATAGAGATTAAGTGACTCTTCTAAGCCAGTAAGTGG
Organism: Mustela putorius furo; assembly: GCF_011764305.1. Lineage (NCBI taxonomy): Eukaryota > Metazoa > Chordata > Mammalia > Carnivora > Mustelidae > Mustela > Mustela putorius. Next base: position 203,734 of record NW_025421941.1, read on the forward strand.
CTTAGCTAGGATTTGTGGGCTGACAGTAGTAATATTAAAGTAGGCTTCAGAACAAAAAGGTTCTACCAGAAATAGAGACATCATGATAAAGGGGGTCAAAGGCTCAAGAGGACATAAAGATCCTAGTATTTATAAACTTACTAATTCTTAAAATTGGTAACACAAAAACCAGTAGAACTGAAAGAAGTAAACACAAAATTATAGCTACAGAGTTCAACACTGCTTCTCACTGTGTCACTGACAAAGCTCTTAGGAATTTTATCCCCAAACCCATTTTTCCGTTAGCCCTGTGATTTTCAGTACACTATTTTATATGGAGCAGTGATTCTTTTTTAGGAAAACACACATCACGTTATAAAAGAACTCACCATATATTTGTATACCTTCTCTCCTCTCCATTTGTTTTTAGCCTCCTCTTATCTATATAGATACATACCCTTTCTGTGTTGCCTAGATTTGCAACTCGTACAATCTGTCACCTAGGTCCCACATCTGTTTTAACATCAGTTCTTTGTGGGGGGTTGTCAGGGTGGCACAGTTGGCTGACTGTCTGACTCTTGGATTCAGCTCTGGTCATGATCTCGGGGTTGGGGGGTAGAGTCCCTCATCGGGATCCATGATCAACACAGAGTCTGCTTGTTTTCTCTCTCTGTCTCCCTACCATGTTCACTCTCTCTCTCAAACAAGTAAGACTTTGGAAAAAATAAAATAAAATAAAATAAAATAAAATAAAATAAAAATAAATAAAATAAAATAAAATTAGTTCTTCAGTTAAAGTCAGAGTCTACTACCAGCCTTTTTTACCATGCTTCTTTATGTCACTCCCGGGTTACCTGATACTCATTCTCTAACAGAGGCTTCTAGGAACAAAGATCCTAGAGTTCTTTTCCCTTCAGAAAAGACTTGCTGTCTTTGTTGAAGAGTATCTTCTTAACTGGGTGTAATACTCTCAATGTGACACCTTGAGGATTTTGTAGAAACTGCTCTTGCTGACTCTGAGCTACAGATTTTACTATGGAAAAGTCTGAGGCTATTTGGACTTTCTCTTATATTGGCCGGTTGTCAAAATAACTGTTTTTGAAATCTAGTCCCTTGATCAGAATATATCCTAATGTTGCTAAGGACTGGCTCTTTTACACAGATTCAATCACAAAATCTCTTCCCCACAAAATGTATTCTCAAAATATTTTAAACATTTGTTCTATTTCTTTTCCTTTCTATTTTGGGGAATGAGTTCTATGTATGGTATGTATGTGAACTCTCTTTTTAATGTAATCTTCTAATTTTATTTCATTTTCTTCTTGCTTACATCTATCCTTTCTTTCTGAACAATTTTTTTTTAAAAAATATTTTATTTCTTCATTTGAGAGAGAGACACACAGTGAGAGAGGGAACATAAGTAGGGGGAGTGGGAGAGGGAGAAGCAGGCCTTCCGCCAAGCAGGGAGCCCAATGCAGCCCTCAATCCCAGGACCCTGGTATCATGACTTGAGCTGAAGGCAGATGCATATTGACTGAGCTACCCGGGCGGGCCCTGAACAGATTTTTGACAGTATGTATTCATCCTAGGGATTCTTCCAGTTTGCTTTCTTTTTTTCTTTTTCTTTTTTTTTTTAAAAGATTTTATTCATTTATTTGACAGACAGAGATCACAAGTAGGCAGAGAGGCAGGCAGAGAGAGAGAGTAGGAAGCAGGCTCCCTGCTGAGCAGAGAGCCCGATGCGGGGCTCTATCCCAGGACGCTAAGATCATGACCTGACCCGAAGGCAGAGGCTTTAACCCACTGAGCCACCCAGGTGCCCCCGATTTGCTTTCTTTACTGTAATTTTATTTTCTTTTCTCTTTTCTCAGTTTGACACCCTGCCATGTGTTTGCATTTCCCTTATTAATATCTTTCTTAAATACTTGTATCACAGAGATAATTAATTCAATTAGTTCACCCTTTGGAAACTCACGATTTAATATTTGGTCACATAACTTACCTACTTTATGACCACTTTGATCAGATGACAATTCCATCACCAACTACCTTTCTTCCCAATACTTTTCACCCCTTTTTTTTCTTATAATCATTTTGCATGCATTTGTGCTGGTTCCTTTTCCATTACTTGGGCTAAAAAAAGGAGCTTTTCAAGGAAGACCCACACTGCAAAAGGTTTACTTGGGAGACAGAACAGAGTCATCCCTTAGGCTAGAGGGGTAATTCATTATGAACAAGTGTTCTGCACATGTGTTGGTCTCGGTTTACAGATCAAAGAGGATGTGCCTTCCTTCCTCATTGGAGTAGCCTCCAGAACAGCTTGCTCTCTTGGTCATCACAGAGCCAGCTCACTGGGGCTGGCATTGCTGCAGCTCCAAATTGAGGAACACCGAGAGTGTTGCACTCATTTCACAGAAACAAGCCCAGAGGCCGAACTGGGCCCAAGAATGAAAGTGCATACTAGGAGTCTACACGGGAAACAATTCTTACCCACTGAGACAAGGTGGCTATAGTTCTCCTCCATCACCTCCCTGTTACAGGGTCCTCTGAGCAGGGTCCAGGTGCTGCCACTCCTCCTGGGTAAAGCCCACAGTCACATCCGCAAATGATAAGGATCCCTGAAAACAGCACATTTGTGTTCAAATGTAAGTAATCACAATGGGAAGACATGGAAAAGCTGTCGAAGAACTGTTACGGAGTTCACTATTCACAATTAGAAAATGTGTTCTGGCATGCCTACCTTTGTACTACTTGGTTGGAGGAGAAAGCATGGCAGACATTCCTCACCAGTGTGTGATAAGTTACCGGTATCCCATCATGTGCCTACATGCCATAAAGAACTCTCCTACCTTGAGAATCTGAAAACCAATAAAACCATGACACTGTTCTCAAGGAGCATATAATCTGACAGACACAAGCATGAAGCATCCAACCACCATGTAGCATAAAACCCTACTACAGTAAAACAGGTGCAAAGTAGAGTGGGATTACAGAGGGGAGAAAACTTCTATTCCTGCTATTAGGATGGGTTTCACTGATAACATAGTATCATTCATGAACCTGGCCCAAAAGCACAACCATGTACACTTCTAAAATATGGAGTTAAGGGGCACCAGTTGGATTAATGTTTGCCTTTGGCTCCGGTCATGATTTCAGGGTCCTGGGATCGAGTCCCATATCAGGCACCCTGTTCAGTGGGGAGTCTGCTTCTCACTCTCACCCTGTGTGTGTGTGTTCTCTCTCTCTGTGAAAGGAATAAAATTTTTTTTTAAAAATGTAGTTAAAGGAGTCAGTGAACACACAGGAAAGGACTGCTGGGACTATGTTCACATAAGAGCTACAGTTGTCTTCAGGGAAAATGCTATTTAATAATTCTGAACATAACTCTTGTAGGACGGGTTGTCCAAAATGTTTGGTTACTGTTCCATGTAGAAAACCTTTTTCTTTCTTTCTTTCTTTTTTATTTTTAGGAAACCCTTTTTTATAAACAGTAAACTTACAATGTCAATTTATATATTTACTAAATTCCATTATTGTTATTTTTCCTAAGTCACTTTTATTTTTTCAAATGAATATATTTGGCATGTAACACTGTATAACTCTGATAGGCTTATATACTGTAATGATGCCAATGTAGCTGTATTTTATCACATTACATAATTACAGTACATTAATGTGTATATCCATTTCACTGCATACTGGATTTTCTTCATTCTTTTTTTTATGGATTACAATAAATATAGGGAGATACTCAAATATTTTCTTCCCCATGACTGAATTGACTGTCTTATACAGTTCATAGGTTTTATTACCACCCATTTATGAAATGACCACTGCGAAAAATATAGCATGAAGAAACAGAAGACATATCATTCCCAGGTTATCCAAAAACAGTTAATCAATGTTCATGTCAAACACTAAAAATTGGTTAATAGAAAAAACAAGACTATTTTCCAGAAATGTATAAGGTATTATTGAGAAAAAAACAAAAAAAACAAAAAACAAAGTATATCTAAGTAAACGAAATACAAACAAAGAATATCTAAGTAAATGAATACAAACAAAGATATCTAAGTAAAATGAATACACTATAGTTCATGGCTTGGACAATTTATATTACAAAAATATCTTTTATTTCTCCACAAATTTGGCCTATAAATTGAAGACAATCAGAAATTAAAATCTTAGCAGATAATCTTTTGTGGGAAACTGATTAAAGCTTACTCTCAGACTTACATAGAAACTTGAATGGCCAAGAATAAACCAAAGCTACCTTGGAAACAGGATGGATGGATAAACTCACACTAATTATGGTAGGGCAGAATCTAAGATGACCGACCTCCATGGGATCCAACAACGGTGACATAAACTCCGCCTTAAATGGAAGGACAAGAGACTTAAGTCCCCTGTGGAAATTGTGATACCAATTCTTAACATCTATCTAACGGGCAAAAACCAGATTTTGCAAGTATAAAAATGAGATCCTTTATCAGTATATACTTTGGCCTAACTTAAATAACAGGGACGAGTTACTTGGGGGGGCTTGACCCTAATCATGTGAGTCTTTTGAATTTATTTATACTTAAATATTTTATTTAATTTATTTGAGATACGAGGACGTAAGATCGCCATGGAGCACACAAAGCTATGTGAAGGGAGAGGGGCAGAGGAGAAGAGCAAGAAAGAGGCTCCATCCCTGACAGTGGATGTTGCAAGGGACTTGATCTTCAGGACACCCGGGATAATGGGGACATGGGATGGGACTTGATCTCAGGGACCCCCAGTGGATTAGGGGACGATGAGCCGAAGGGAGCAGACCTCTTAACCCAAGCTTAGCGCACCCCCGAGGTGCGATCCCTCATAGGGTGATAGTCTTGGTAAAGAGGAAGTGGAAAATACCAGATAAACGGAACTATGCTGGACCTGCTCAAAGGAAGAATAAGAAACAAAGCTTATGTTATCCTAGCGGCTTGAATTCCAGTACCAAGGAAATGTCTGGCTCTGCCCCAACTTGTTACAGGATGGGAGACCACTCCAAACCACCAAGGCCTTAGATAAAGTATTCCCAAGCAACACCTTGATTTGGCAGCATTAATGGCTAAATAAGGTGAAAGCGTTATGGTAACCTACTTTCCCTAATTTTTTTTTTTTTTTTTAACAATCATTTCAATCGGTCTGTTATCAGGAGGACAACAACGTGCAAATGGACTGGTTCAAAGCTTAAATGTAAACAATAATAATATAAAAATGTAAGATCTATGTTAAAGTACTAGGAAGAAAATAACATGAGGTTGAGTTCCCCCAGAACTTAAGAAAGAAATAAAAAAACTTTTCCTAACCCAACTAAAAATCAGATGCCGAGCTCAATCGTTCAGTCACTAGAGCCTCAAGACTTGTAAAAATCAGATGCAATAAATAAATACTGACAGACCTGACCACATAAAATTATGAACAACCAACCAATTGGAGTCCTCTACAAAATAAAAGAAAACCAAAATCAAAAAGAAAATGACAA